>NW_007253107.1:360772-434554 GCF_000164805.1 Carlito syrichta
CAGATTCATGTGTTGGAAACTTAATTCCCGATGCCATCGTGTTGGGAGGTAGGGCCCAAAGAGAGGTGTTCGAGTCTATAGGGCTTATACTCATGAATAAGTGAATATCATAAAACAAGCTTGAGAATGCCATGCAGTAGGAAGGTTCATATCTGATGCCAAAGTCTTGCTCTTGAACTTCCCAGCCTGCAGTACTGTGAGAGAATTCATCTGTAAATTAGCCAGTCTCAGATATTCTGATATAGCAAAACAAAACGGAGCAAGACACAGGTCAAGTAAGATGCAAACTAAAATCAACTGCTGTGGTTATCTAGAGGGTGCTTGTAGTTCTGGCAACAGTGGAATTTTACTTGTGAAAATATGAAAGGCATATTCAAATGAACTTAAGGGAGAATGAGTGAAGAGTAATTTCAGACAGGCACTAACCACTCTCTCTCCAAGGAATTTTGCTCTGTGTAAAGGGAAAAGAAGATACAGAGACGCAAGGAAAGGAATTTCTTAGAATAAAGGTCACACATCTCTGTATAAAAGTTTTCTACTGTTGATAATATAGGAACCTACCTGTTGGAAGTATAAAATAAACATTGAAGACTTATGGCATTTTAATTAGACCTTTTTCAGACACAAGAGCAACTCCAATTAGAAGATAAAAAATCTATAAATGAGGAAGTCACCTTTGAGTAAGTAGATATACTTTTAGTGTAAATCAGTATTAAAATATATTTGACATCTACCTAAAGTCTAAAGAATATCAGTGAAATGTAGCGTTCCCTGTACTTTCAATCTTGAATATATATAATTATCTATATCTATCTATCCATGTATACAAAATATCTAGATAGATATAAAGACAGATAATATAGATGCAGACACAAACGTATCACAGAGAAAAATAATTTTTTTCAATTACAATAGTCAAACATATTAAGGAAAAATGCATTATGTTGACTCTTGTTTCCTGAGATATCAAGAGGTGATGATGTGCAGGTTTGTTACACGGGTATATTATGTGATGTTGAGATTTGGGCTTCTATTGAACCCATCACCCAGACAGTGAAGATGATCCCCAATAGGCAGTTTTCCCACCCTTGCCTCCCTCTCTTCCCTTTCACGAGTCCCAATGTCTGTCATTCTCATCTTCATGTCTGCGTATACCTAGTGTTCATCTCTCACTTATCCATGAGAACATGCGATGTATGGTTTTCTCTTTCTGGGTTAATGCGACACATTATTTGAAAAATGTAGTATAGAATACAGATAAAATGCAATATATGTTAATAGATTGTTTCAATAGAATTCACATGTAAAATCAATGCCATTTCTTCACTCTGATTATGTTCTGTCTCTTGTCTAGAGCCACAGACTCACTCTAAGAGGAATATTTGTTGTAACAATGGAGCATTTATGACACATCAAGTACTGTCTTGTGTTTGTTCACTTTGTTTAAATGTCAAAACAAAACAAAAGTCAAAACAACACCCTTGACTTATAAAGTCTCCCAAGTCTTCATCTGAAAAAATTGACCCAATAAGGTCAATAAAATTAATTATGTTCATTATACAAAGTGAAAGGAACAATAACACTAAAAAGCTTTCAATGGTATTCTCTGGTTGAGAAGAAAAAATGGAATGTGTTGATTAAAATGTAACTAAATTTTTTAAAAAATGTGATCTGAGGAAAAGTGATTGTATATGTATTAGACCAAAAAAAAAAAAAAAAGACAGAGAATGAGGATATAAAGTTTCTATTCCCCAGCTATATTAGTATCAATTACATGGGCAAGTATCAGTTTGAAAAAATTGGAACAACCTTGACTACATTGAAAATAAGTTTTGAGGCTCCCCTTTGAACTGGGTAGAAGCTTCACATTCCTCCTGCCCCTTGATTTTGCTGTTTCAGGGGCTCTTCTGCACAAGCATTAGTGAAAATCCTTCTCTACATTTTGTGCAAGGACCTATTCTTGTTACAAATTTTCCTCTATTTACACAAAGAAAAGGAAGTGTAATATCTTCTAGCAAGTCACCATCTATAATCAGAACAGATATTTTCAGAATTTTTTAGAAAAATGAGTTTCAATCATAATCATTACAGCTTAGAAAACTTTATCAATATTCAATAACTATGCAATCTATTTTTAAAAAAATAATTCAATCAATGAGAGTTTATTAAAGTGGTATGCTGATACTGAGTGTTGCACATGTTTTAGGACTTTTAAAAGTATTATTGGTTTGGTTTCCTTCAATGTTAGCAATCTGTCATTTTGCAGGATAAAAGGTCTGCGCAAAAATTAATTGTTCCCCAGCTTTTGCTTAATTAATATTTAACTAACTTGAAAATTGAGATAATTCAACTAGATTATAAAATTAAGTTCCCCCTGTAATATTATAAAAAAAAATTTAACGAGTGATTGGCAGTAGTGGGAAACTCCCAGGGGGAGGAGGGGTGGGAATGGCAGTAGTGGGAGTCTGCCTGGTTAAGGGGGACACACCTCATCAACAAGGGTATCCGCATAATCAACATTTGTATACCCAAGTCTAAATTGTACCCCACATCTTTAAAATAAAAAATTTAAAAAATCCTTCTAACCAAATATGTAATTATTAATAGCCTGAAAACTATTTTCTTAATTTCCTAATTAACTTTATATCTTTTCAGTATTGAAGAAACATCTAGTTATCTATATTTTATATAATAATTATTTGCAATTCTTGTATATGAATATGTATTATGTAAGATGTATACATTACTTTCTAATGACACTGTGTTTAAATGTCTTTTTAAAGGAAAAACGCCAATATATTTATTTTATTTTTTTAGGTAAAATTTAGAGACTTAGATTTTCCTTGGAACAAACTGCTTCACAAACATCATCAGAATTTGATAGGTTTCATTAAAATATGAAACCAAAGACTCAGCAGAATAGAAGGCATGATATAGATTAAATAAGGAAAGGTTGTAACTTAATTGTCATCTTTACATACAGTTTCTCATGGTTAACTTTCTGGTTGGAATTTTTGATAGGTTTACAACTTGTTTGTGCTCTTTCTTACTGATTTTTTTAATAGTTAAATTCAACAATTTAGATGTAAGTAATTTTACTGTTAATTAGTAAACTGTTTTTGAATCACATGTTATTTTTGTTGTATAAAAATGTATACTTTGGCCCTAATATTCACTTTAATCAGGACTAAACAATTCTCACTGAATGAAAAGCATACCACTTTTTTATTATATATGTATATGTATTATCTTATTGTTTTCTTTTATGTGGGTAACAACTGAATTTTCTTGACATTAAAAGAAAGTTCATTTTTTTCTCAGATTGGCCTCTGATTACCAGGTGAGTGTATAATGAGAACAGTGCTGTCTGTACATAAAGCAAAATACTACTTGAGTACAGTAAATATATCATTCTCTATATATCCCTCCTTTATAACCATAAAAGTAACTATTATATTTTTGAAATCTCTGTAGAAGAACTACTTGACAAATGCTTCTTTCTTTAAGATGTAAATTGCTTTGTATGTGTATTCTTTAGACCATGAAAATAAAATGTTAGAGGCTAATGTTTGAAATAAAATGTTAGAGGCTAATACTCCTTTACATGTGTATAGTTATATATATTTAATAACGTGAAAACAGTGGTATGCTATATAGAAAACACTTGTTATTTGTAAATAACAAACAGCTATACTTGAGTTATTACAAAAGTAAATAGAATAAATCCATAAATTCTTTAAACTGGAAAGAAGGAAAATCTCCTAAACGGAGACCAATCAACCCTAGCCTTGACAACATGGATTCATTTCATGCAAAGCACATAAAGTTTCTTTCTAAAAGATTTTAATGATTAATTATATAAGTGAAATGTCTCTCTTGTAGCAGAATAATCACTAATATTGTTTCAAGTACAAATTAAAGTTAATTTTGTCCGATTGGCATGAAGTTCATCACATTCAATTTTTTATTTATTAGCAAGATCTTGAAATAATTACAACTAGGATATTATTGATTACATACTGTTACTTGTATGATGATGTTTGTATACTAATATGCGACTGGTTTTTTATGATATCATTATACAAACAATATCTAAAAAGAGGAAAAAAGTTTAAAAATCACCAAGCCCAGAATTGTCTATTGCAAAATTAATTGAAAGATAAAATCATTTACATATTTACTCACAGAAATAATGGTGTTTTATAGCTTTCAAGATGACTTAATTGATTAAAATACATAGCTCATAAGTTTATAATAATATTTTTATACTCTGCAGAGATCAATCACTGCCAGAAATTTATAAATGTGTACCTTTAAAGTCATTGGAAGATATGTCATTTGCTCATGTATTCATTCAATCATTTATTCAGACAGATATTTATTAACTACATATAAGTTATTAGGCACTAGGGATGCAAATAAAAGTACAGACATGAAGAGGAATATTGGAATTTATACTCTAATGGGGCAAGTCAATATCAATCAAATGATCACATTGTAAACGTAAATTTACAAATCAATAGACTAACTAGAAATTACAATAGAAAATATATTGTTCTGGTTATTTAGCCCAACAAGTTGGCGAACTGAGCCCCCCAAAATGTTACTGTTCTCTCAGTCCAGTGGCTCAGTGAGCTGAGTCCCTAAGGTGTGTTACAGCTGTCTTAATTCAGTGGGTTCCGGGTTTTTGTCTCACACCTGAGAAGAATAAGGAGCGTGGACACCGGACAGTAAGTCTGTAGAGTAAGTAAGAGTTCATTCGGTGATAGCAAAGCTCTTGGCAGTGAAAGGGGATCCTGAAAGTGAGTTGCTGCCAATGGGGCTGAGGTCAGGGTTTTTTACAGTCTGGAGAGGAGGAAGTATGTGCTGATTGATTGGCAGGCGGACTTGAAAATGCACCAATCAGAAAGGGGCACAATAGTGTAAAGGACCAATCGGGAGAAGATATAATAAGGGCCAGCTGGGAGATAGTACACCAAAAGGGGATGGGAATTCTCACTCTGGTCCTGTGAAACACGCAGCTTGCTTTCTTCAGGCAAAATGGGGTGGTTTTACTGGGGACCCTCCTTGACTATCTGCCTGGCTGGTCTCTACCTTCCTCCTCTCTCAGTACAATGAAGACATTGATGAAACTTTATCCTAGAAAGTAAGTGCTAATAAGAATTAATGATTAAACTCCAGGTACATGTAAGTTAACACATATTTAAAACATACATAAACATACACATCAGATATATAAATATATATACAATACATATTGGAAAAAATTAAAGCTTATGCTGAAAACCAAGCTATTTGCACATAATATGCAATATGTACTGTACTAGGAATCATGTATTTCTTTTTCTGTTTTGCCATTATAATCACATAAAACAACTTTCCATATATGTAAATAGCTGCAAAAAGAGAAACTTTAAATATAAATATGCATGTCTATATTTATATTTGTAAATATTATATATTTACATATAATATGCAAATTATATATGTAAATTGTATGCATAAAATTTATTTGATTTTAATATCTGTTAATATATGAATAAATAGAAAACAAAATTTTGGGGAGAGCTAAATGAGAAATACTTCTATGACATGGAGAAAATTATATAGTCACAAAATTCAGGAAAGATAATACAGTGACATTGCATGAAATTTGTATTTGTCTAAGGCACTTTAGAAATTTGTCTTCAAAACTCTAACAGCCATGAGAAACTGTTGAGTGTTTTACAGGAGATTTATTCTCACAGAGTGGATACTTACAATAAAAGATTCCTTAGGCTTATTTTAAAGGATGGATTTTCTTAGATCAAAGGAAGATGATTATAATGAAATATCTATAAATTTAACTTGGAAAGTGGCAATTAGAGTAAGCCTTGAGAGACAAATAGCAGAAAAACAATGTTTTTAATTGATTGGATATTGAGACAAGAGGAAGTAAAAATTTGTCCAATATACCTAAGTTCCAACCCTTTAATTTTCAATATTATAGTCCTTGTGAAACATTTCATTTTTTAATGGGAACCTATTAAAACATTTCATGTAGAGATTTGAATGTTCTCCTACTCTCCAGATCTTTAGTTATATGTGAATAGATAATAACATTTATTTTGTAGAATTAAGTAATATAAAGTAATGTTTATCCTGGAGCAATGTGTTAAATTACATTACTCTGGAATATTTACTAATTATATAAGCTACTTTGCTACATAAACTATGTTATTTTATTTCATATCTGTTATAAAACCTTCCAGTGCTTATTGATATGCAATATAAGATATTAAAAATCTAGCACCCCTTACACTTTAAGCTATTTCATTAGAGAGCAAAAGTCCGTTCTTAAGAGTCAGAAAGTCAGTAGAACAAAATACCTAAGTTGTATACTCTGGAGTTAAACTGTATATGTTTGAATTGTGGCTGCCAATTACTACCTAAGTGATCTTTGCAAATAATTTAAATGCTTCAGCTCCATTTTACTAACATCATAAATTAATTCACAAAAGAGTCTTAGAAATGGTACCTGGACAATTGTAGAAAAAACAGTGAGCACTTAGCAATTATAGGTTATTTAATCTTCTTAGGTGTTTCTAACAGCAAATCTAGTGTTATACATTCCACCTGCTATGAGCATTTCACAGTGATGAATGTAAGACTCCTTTTTGTTCCAATCTACCTCAGTAATAAAAATATAAATTTGCTTTTTCCATATCAAGGTCTCCATTATTCGTGGACTGGAATGCCTCAAAGATGCACTGGAAAGTCTTCTTTTTTCGAAATTAGTTTTAAAAAAGAATGGCGACATGATACTGTTTCTTGGCACTCAACTTGAATTTCACTCTGAAATTGTTATCTTAAATTTTCTTCTAGTTTCTTCTTTCATAGATGATAATTTTTTATACAAAACTTCATTAATTTTTATTTTAAATTGTTCTTTGCAGAATAAGGTCACAAGGCCTCTATAGTGAAATTAAAGCCACAGTTTTAACAGATCATTTCTTAGAATATGCATCGAAAAGACAAGAAAAAAATAGTGAATGCTGATGAGAATTCAGAGAAAAGGGAACTCTAATACACCATTGGTAGGTTTGTAGATTAGTATAGCCATCATGGAGGAAAGTATGGAGATTTCTCTGAAAACTAAAACTAGAACTGTCATATGATCCAGCAATCTTTCGACTGGTATTCATCCAAGGGAAAGAAAGTCAGTACATCAAAGGGAGACCTGTACTCTGTGTTTACTGCAGCACTATTCACAATAGTTAAGATAATAGCCTAAATGTCTGTCAACAGATGAGTGAATAAAGAAAATATGTTACATATACACAGTGGAATATTAGCCTTAAAAAAAGGAAAATTAAGTCATTATTATTTTTGCTTTCCTTGTAATATGACTGATATATTAAATAATTCATTATATAAAAATGAGACTGGAGAACATTAAATTAAGCAAAATAAGTTAGGCACAAAAGGATACATATAGCATGTTCTCATATTTGGGAGCCTAAAAAAACAAACAAACATGAGTTCATGGAAGGAGAGAGTAGAATTGTGAACACTAAGGAGAAGGGAGATGAGGATAAGAAGAGGTTGATTAATCGACACAAAATTGCAGCTAGGCTTTCTTAGATCTTTGTCAAGAGACTACAGATTTAAAGCTACTAATACAAAGACACCTTTCAACCATGACCCAAATCTTCATGCTTAGAGCTTCCATTCAAGGTCCCTATCACTTCAATAGATAGAAAATACAAGTCGATGCTCAAGGATTATCAAATATCAGCCTTGATCAAGAAAGGTGTAGCCACAAGCAACAGTAATGGCAACAACAAAAATAAGGGAAGAAAAGCAACTTGGAGGAAATGGAGACTAGGCAGGGAGAATAATGCTTTTCTAAAGAACTATACTCAACATCCTTAGAGAGACAAGAAAAGATATTGTGTTCACAAAATAAAAAATAGAATGTCCACAAGAGAAAAAGAAAGGAAACAACACTCAGAAAATACATTTTTAAAAAATAAAAGAACATGCATTATTTTAAGTAGAGTAACTATTTCCAAGCAGGTCAAATACAATTACAAAATCACTTGCTGTACATCACCGTATCTTGTTGGTATTGGATATTCTGGTATTCATTACTTGTTAAGGATCCATCATATTTGACCTTGGATAATGAAACAGCACTGTAATGTAGAATATCTTTATTTTTAGTTTAGCACTCCAGTACATAGATCTTCTTGATGAAAATATAAAATTAACTTCAGAATTTTGACTTTGTATGTTGCAGCCTTACCTAACTCATTTACTGCTTCTAGTAGCTTATTTTTGTAGATTGCCTAGGATTTTCTAATACACAATCACATCATCTGCAAATAAAGACATTTAAATGCTCAGATAATAATTCAGATTCATAGGAACATAAAACAAGTGATCTATGAAAACTTTTATAATATTTTTAAAATGCGTGTTTTTACGGGTTTCTTATTTTTTGGTATTATTTTCTCATCCTTTGGTATTATTATTAAAACCCCAGCTTTAATCTAAAACAGTTTTTGTTTACACTTGTGCTATTTATATATTTTTCTTTATGTTTACTATATTTCTTATCCTGTATGCTTTTTTTCTTTCCAGCTGCTTTTTTCTCTTTAGCCAACATTTTGAATTGAATGCTTAATTAATTTGTATTAAATTTCTTAGTTATTTAATATAATTAATGTATGAAATTTCCTTCAGTTCAACTTAAGCTAAATTTATAAATTTATCATTGAAATTTTTAAGCATTTCATATTATTTTTGTGTTCCTTGTAATATGACTGATATTTGTTACATAATTCACTTCCCAATACATAGCACTGTTTTAACTATCTTTTTGTTAATAGTTTTTTTATTGACTATAAGAAAAATTTGTGTCAGACCAATTCTCTGAAATTTCAGAATAATTTGCATAGTCTACTGCAGTTCAAATGCTTTAAAATAGAATATATATTCTTTGAGCTTTAGGTGGTTAAGACCTAATTATACTGAGTAGCTTAAACTTATTGATTATATGTTTTATATTAAAATTATTTACTTGTTTTATCTGCTGATTTATCAATTTCTAAACATATATTAATGTCTCCAGATAAAAATGTTTATTTCACCATAATATTCTGTCAGTTTGGTTGACATTATTTAACCAAACACATATTTCAATAATATGTATTTAATATTATATATTTAAATATTTATGTTGAACTAATGAATTTATGTGTTTAAAGTATTGACATAACTTCATTCTATTATTCCATTAATCAATGTATGTCATTTAATGTTACTATCATTTAATGTTTCTTATATTTTATTTTGCAAGATGTTAAGAATATTACTTCCTTATTCTTACAGATTAATTTTTCTGTGATGAATAGTTTCCAACTCATTTATTTATACATTTTTAATATCTTGTAAATATATTTATCTTTTATATGCAATATACAGCTGGACTTGTTATTTTTTTACCAAACCTGAGAGACTCGTCTTATATTTGATGAGTTTAAAGCGTTCATATTTATAGTCAGTCCCTGACTTATGATGGTTCGACTTAACTTTTTGACTTTAGGATGGTTCCACAGTAGCCAGTAAAAAATGATATTCTCTTGCAAAGCTAGCCAACAGTAGTCAGGGATAGTTACCAGTTGGCCACTATATGCTACAGCAGGTATGTCTAATCTTTGGGTTTTTCTGGGCTGCATCAACTTGGCTTCCTTGGGCCACATCAAGTAAAGAGGCATTGCTTCTAGGCAATCTACAAAAATAGCTTATTTTTGTAGATTGCTTAGAATTTTTTATATATACATTCACATCATCTGAAAATAAATACATGTATTTTCCTTTTTCACAACTGTGTGTTCTTCATTTGCTGTTACTGTCCTCTTCACCAGCTAAGACATCTATGTTGTGTTGAATAGAACTAGTGAGAGCAGAAGTCATTGCCTTCTTTAGGTCTTAGTAGGAAAACATTTGGTTTGTTACAGTTGAGTGAAAAATCATATGGCTATAGGTTCTCTGGGTGCCTTTTATCATTGAGGAAAGGGGTTTTCTCTACCTCTTATTTGCTAAGAGTTATCTGTTTTGTTTTGTCTATTACAAATGGATGATACTATTTTCTTTAAATTTATTTTATTTTAGTATTTTATTTCAACTCAGAAGATTTATATTGAGTTATATTGAAGGTCACTATGTTTTCTGTGATTATTGTTTGTTTTTTGCTGTGCCCTATGTGTTGATTAACCCACTGAACACATTCTTCATATCTAATATTATGTATCTTTATCAACTATTCAGTTCATCTTTTTATAGATCTTGCATTTCTATAGGAAAACTTCCCATTTCCTCATATATGTTGTTCACATTAATTTTTTTTATCTTAACGATGTGGTGTTAAACACAGGATTACATATGCAAATGGTCATTGTACAGGTAAAGTTTGGGTCTCACTTTGGTCCCCACTTCATCTTGTATGAGATCAGATACCCTCATTGATGAAGTGTGTGTGCCCCTCCAGTTCCCCTGGCAGTTTCCCACTACTTCCAATCCCTTTCTTATAGCATTATGAAAATTGTTCAGGGTCTGCTTATGAGTGGGACATGTGGTATTCAATTCTTTGTTTCTGTGATAGATCACTGAGTATTATAGACTCTAAAATCCATCCAAGTTGCTGCGAAGTTCATATTTTGTTCATCTTTATGGCTGCATAATATTCCATCATGTATATGTACTGCTTTTTTTTTCTTTTATTCAGTCCACTTTTGATGGGAAGCACAGTTGGTTCCATGTTTTTGCTGCTGTGAATAATGCTGCAATAAACATGCAAGTGCAGGTATCTTTTTTATAGAGTGATTTGAGTGTCTCTAGGTATATTCCCAGCAGTGGAATTGCGGGGTCATATGGAAGGTCGACTTTTAGACCTTTTAGGAATCCCCACACTGTTTTCCATAGAGGTTGTATTAGTTCACTCTCTCATGAACAGTGTAGAAGTATTCCCTTTTCCCTGCATCTTCTCCAGCATCTGCTGTTTTGGAGTTACTGACAATGGCCCTCCTGACTGGAGTTAGGTGGTATCTCAGTGTGGTTTTAATTTGCATATCTTTGATGACTAGTAAGACTGAACATTTTTTTCATGTATCTGTTGGCTGCTGCTATATCTTCTTTTGAGAATATCTATTCATATCTTTTGCCCACTTTTTAATAGGGCCGCTTTTTTTTTTTTTCAGCATGTTTAAGTTCCTTGTAGATCCTAGTTGTTAGGCCTTTGTCAGTTGGCAAATATTTTTTCTCATTCTGCACATTTTATTAATGTTTATAATTTTTGGAGTTTTGTTTTGTTTTGCTAATTGCCAGATATCCAAAACGTAGTGAGGGAGAGGGATAGAAACAAAAAAGTGCAGAGTTAAGAGTGTAGTAAAGCATTTTTAAAGCAATCTCTCCCAATACACACACACAGACACACACACACACACACACACATACACACACGCACACACACGCACACATGCACACACACATACCCATACCCACGAACAAAAGGTATCTAATGAGCCCTCTGCTAAAGAATGCCTTCGCTAGGAATGCAAATATGCATATCTATGACAGGCCAAGAAAGTCTGATTCTTTGACCACATGCAACTTCAGGTGTGCTCCAAGTCTGAGGGAAGGAAGCAGCTCTCCTCCTGAAGCTTTTGTAATTGCTATAGACAGGTCTGAAATATCACACATAGTTGTTTTTGTTTTTGTTTTTGTTTTCTGTCAAGAGCTGAATACTTCATAGGTAATATGCTTAATTGTAACTACTTGCCTATCTCATCCACCACCGATATTATATGATTTTTAGTTGGCTGGAGGCTGTTGCATTAATTTTATGGCTTGAAACATTTGGAGAATGCTGAATATAAGCCTTTCCTTGGTTTTGAGTGTACAGGTAAATTTACTAAGCAAGAAAAAGAACATCTTGAAATCAAATATCTTCACGATTTCCATTTTGCCGTCCTTCCACTTTGCTGTCCATTTCACCCTTTGCAGACTTTTTAAGAAACATCAGCATTGGAAGGAGACAGTCATCTTGGTTTGCAAAACTCAGTTTTGGAACGAGAGCAGATAAAGGAAGACTAATCATCTCTTATCTCTTTTCAGCAATTCCACACCCTTTACAAACTTTGTGCTTAGCATTACCACGCCAAGAAAAACAGGCTTAGAGGGTTTCTGCATGGCATGGTAGTGAGTGAAAGGCACTGAAGTTAGGGAAGGTAAAAAGAAGGTCCTTCAACACAGCCTGGACTCCTGACCCTGGCCTTGAATTCTGCACTCCAAATGTAAATCACTTCCCCTATTCAGTAGTTCAGGAGTGCTTTCATTCATATTCCCCAGGAGTTTGTCATGCGTTTTTCTTAATTTATATAACCCACCTCTCTTTCATGTAAATGGTTCTCTGGAATTACTAAATGTGTAATATATATACATATTACACATATATTGAGAATATATATACATATATTGAGAATAGAGAGTAGCTTGCACTTTATCTCTGTATGTGTACAATATTTGTTGTTGTCAGGTCCTTTACACAGCTATTATATCAAAAGTTCCTTCAATACCTAAGTATTTACAGGTTCTTTCTGCACATTTCTGGAGTGTCTCTTGCTCTAATTCTTACTGTGTTCGACTATCTGGTGGCGGGCCTGAGACTTGCAGTTACTGCAGTTTCAGGTATCTGGAAGATCTGGACTTGCATGGGAGAAGAGGGAAACAAGCTGGGACAAGCATGGTTGTGTCTGTCACCTTATCTGATTGATGTATACATGACCTCCATATTTTGCATAAGCTTCTATTTTGACTAACACTACAGGGAATGAGATTTTATAAAATGTAGGTTTCAGATTGACCAAAGTAATGAAGCACAGTCTACTCCTTGGCACCCTGACATTCATATCAGTCTTTTTAACTATGTTTTTCATTCATATGCAACATTTTGACTATGCTTTGTATTCATAGGCATCTCTTTTAGGTATATTTAGCTTTGAAATAAGAAAATAGCAAAACAAGCCATCTTGGTAGACTCCAGTGTGGCCATATTCTTTGAGCTATGACTGTGGCTATGCTTCCTGATCTCGGTCCCCTCCCCCACCTTGGGGAGGTGAATTTTCTCTCTCCCTTCTCTTTCTCTCTCTAATTTACTTTTAAATATGTCACTAAATGTCACATAAATGAAAAAAAAGAGAAAATAGCAAAATAATTTTTTCTCCTAGCTTAATACGACAGTCTGTCATACCTCCCAACACATGCTAACTCTTCCTCCAAAGCAAAGTATGTCACTTTATCCATGGTTGAGTGATGTTCATTTTCTAGTTGAGTCACTCTCCTCCTTGTTAGCATCTAAACTAAATACTAAAAGGAAAGTTTACCCAGTAATTAACACTTTGTGCCATGAAAGATACTAGGAACCAAGGCCAATCCATAAGATTTTATTTAAAAAGAAAATACGTACCTACAGAGACAGAAGAGTTTTGTCCCAAATTCTAGTGATTCACCTAATAGTGGCTGTAAGATCTTCTTCTGAAATTGTTATTTTTTTTCCTGTTTTAGTTTTCACAAAAATAGAGGATGCATGTGAGCCTTTTAAAAGTTGCAAACCCGCTGGGCTCGGTGGCTCAACCTGTAATCCCACGCCTTTGGGAGGCTGAGGTGAGTGGATTGCCTAAACCCGCGGGTTCGAGACCCGCTTGGGCAGTGAGACCTCATCTCTACAATAAATCAAAAAATCAGCCGGGCGTGGCAGCGCATGCCTGTAATTCCGGCTACTAGGAAGCTGAGGCAGAAGGATCGGCGGAGCCCAGCAAGTCGAGGCTGCGGTGACCAGGAGCGGCCACTGCAATCCAGTCTGGGCAACAGAGTGAGACTCCAACTCAAAAAAAAAAAAAAAAAATTGCAAACCCAATGTTGTTTAACGTTCATTAAATCATGTATCCATTGAAACAATATATGCCTTGAATTTTATGAATTAAAATGATGAAGGTATGCTTTTTCTCTTTACAATTCTATACTCTTAAAATTATTATTATTGATTATTTAGTTATTTAAAATGTTTTTATTATTCATTGCTATTAATAGTGATAGGTTAAAATAATATTTGCGACCATGTATTCAGTGCTTACTAAAGAGTAAAGTACCAATAATGCTATCATTTTACACATAAGGGAACTAAGACCCGTTTACCTTATTTGAGGTAAGAGAGTTGATAAAGGAAAATAATATATTTTTTAACTTTCTTTTTTTTTGAGTCTGGTTCTCACTCTCACCTCAGCCTCTGAGTCCTGTGCACAGATGATCCTTCTGTCTCAGCTTCCCATGTAGATAGGAATGCCGGTATCCATCACCATTCCCAGATGACTTTTTTTTGGTAGAGACAAGGTCTCAATAGCAGCATTTTTCTGAGATGCTATTTACTTCATCGTCAATGACTGTGTGTGTAGCTTTTGCTGACGTGTACCTGCGTGAGGACTCTTGGGAGCATGTGCCATGTGACTACTTTGCTTACCAAGATTTGATTTTCAGTTTCTATCTTTCAACTTCCCATAATCAGCCTTTGCTTACCAAGATTTCAACTTCCCATAATCAGCCTGGAGTGACTGAGATAGTTTGATGCTAGAAAAATGAATATAATCAAAAATCCAATTACTGGCAGTTTATTCTTTTATTTGAAAAAATTGAGCCTGTCTTATTTATTCAAGCAAAATCTGTATAAATACCTTAGAAAGATTGTTTCAGCAACTTCTCTTTTAGTCAATTGCATCATGAGCTCCTAGTGATTTCAGATGAAATGAATTGAAGCCATTGAATCTTTTAGCTGATTCCAGATGATTTATAGAAACGTCTTTGGATGTAACTATAAAATAAAATAAATAAGATAAATTAGAGTTATTGGTATTACACAGTGATGAACCAGAAGCTGAGATTAATTTTTGTCTTGAATTGTAGACATTTGTGAATATTTTATGTGGCTGAGAAAGAACAACTATGCACGTGTTTTGAATTTCCACATGCTCTAATTTTCTTCTACAAAATCTGAATGCCATTGGACATCTTGTGAACCTACATTGATACAGACCGTCAAACGTTTGTTGTGATTACACATAAAAATCATTGAAAGAATCAAAGACAATCTGTACATTTTTAAATAAAATATAATAATATACAGTCACATTTAGATTATCCTTACATAGTTCACCACTTGGAGAACAGTAGGTTTTATTTTAGAATAGTTTAAAAGTAGCACAGTAGGTTTTGTTTTAGACAGGTGCAGTGACTCATGCCTGTAATCCCAGAAACCAGGGAGACTGAGGTGGGAGAATTGCTTGTGGTCAGGAGTTCAAAACCAGCCTGGGCAAAATATGAAGCCTGCTCTATAGAAGTAAATATATAAATACTTTGTCACTTATTATTTATTTTCCATTATTTATCCGTTAAGGAAATTATATGTAGCAAAACAAAAAATAAACTTTTATACTGTTTGCTTTAAATATTTAAACAAGGTGCTGTTGAACAGAGAAAAGTAGCTAAATTGCTTTTCAGAGGAGGCCAAAAATGACTAATATATCCATTGTTCAAGTCATTCCATCAAGATTCTTTTAATCACAAATACCTCTTTCCTTTGATGATGATTCAGGTATAGTTTAGAATTTACACCTGTCTAAAACAAAACCTACTGTGCTACTTATTTTAAAATAAACATTTCCTAAAATTTTCCAATGAGAAAATTCAATTTTATTTTAGTAGCATTTTAAATCAATACATAAGAATACAATTTATATAAATTAGATATATTACTCCCATCATGCTAAAGAGTTTATTATTTTGCATGTAGAAAATAAAACATCATGGAATTAATTTTCCATCAGCATAATAAGATCAATGCAACAATAGCATTATTGAGTTATATTTTAACTGCATCAGGAATAAAATTCAAAAACTTATTTTCCACACCAAAGAGCCATCAATTGGAAGACAGTTTTAAGTATTAATGTTAATAATCTGAGGAAAATAATAGAAAACGTTGCATTGTACTTATATTATTGTGCTAAATTGAAGAAAAACAATATATATATATATTTAAATTGAGAGTCTTGCTCTGTTGCCCAGGCTGAAGTGCAGTGTCACAATCACAGCTTGGCATAGCCTCAACCTCTTAGACTCAGGCAATCCTTTTGACTCAGCTTCCAGATTGACTGGGAATACAGGAGTACTTTATCATGCTTGACTAATTTTTTAATTTTTATTTTGGAAATGATGTCTTGCTAGGTTGCCTAGGTTGTTCTCAAACAACTGAGCTCAAGCAATCCTTCCTTCTAGCCCTCCCAAAGCGCTAGGATTACAGGCTTGACTACTGTGGCTGGCTGAAATTGCTTTATTTATTAAATATTCTCCCTAATATCTGCGTATAAATGACTCCTTCCAAGAAACAAACAAAAAAAAGTATTTTCTTAAGGAATAACTTTGCTTTAAGAAATACAATTTGTCCTTCTTGAGCTTTGTGTTGTACACTTAGAATAGTTTTATTTTATTAAAATATATGTATATACATACACAAGTTTTTAGAAAATTATAGTTCAGGTAAGGTTTGTCTCGCCCTAACAGCCAAATATAGAGAGGCAATTGTAAAAATTATATCTCTTATCCCTTCACTCAATTCTGTTTAGTCTCAACTCTGAATGCAGGAAATAAAATGTGAATCATTCAAGGGCATATTGGGTATGTAACTGATTTATCTTTTTATTGACCTGCTATTGTGAAAAGAAGAATAATTACTAGAAGAAGGGTAAGAGGAGGAGGAGCAGACACAGAAGAAGGAATAGAAATAATGTAAGGAGAAAGACTAGGGCTGTGATTAAAATGAATGCAGACTTAGAAGCAAAACAAAAATATATTACTCTTACTGCCAAAATAAATTTGTTTTTGAGACTTGAGTTTTAAAAAATGTCATTAAAAATGTATTGAGATTACAACTGACAAATTTAAAAAGAATTATATGACAAACCTCAGGGCACATGTTTATGAAAATAGATAAAATGCAAAATATTCAGAATTTAAAATCCCAAGTTGCTATTAAAAGACATTTTAAAATTATCCAAATATCACAAATGCTATCACATGAAGTATTGCTAAATATGACAGTCAATGAATTTGATTTACATTTTTAAGAAGTCGCATAATTATAAAATGAGGAATAAGCAAATTGTATTATTATTTTATGGCTTATAGACTATCCAATAGAAACAATTCTCATAAATAGTGCATCATACATCTCATAATGTTTCTGTCATTATTTTGACAAAGACATGTAGAAAAAAGGAGATTGTTTTAGATGGGGTCCCATAGTAGTGCCTGTTACCATATGTAATAAATGGAAATTTCCCTAGTGCAAATAAATAATAATTAAATAAAGATATGACCAATGAAACATATTCTAGCTATAGGTAGTGGTGGCATGCCCGTAATCCCAGCACTTTGGGAAATGGAGGCGAGAGGATTGCCTGAGTCCAGGGGTTCGAGACCAGCCTGGACAGCTTGGTGAGATATCATCTTTACAATAAATCAAAAAAGTAGCCGGGAGTGGTGGCACACGCCTGTGGTTCCAGCTTGTTTGAAGGCTGAGATGGAAGGATCACCTGAGCCCAGCAAGTGGAGGCTGCAGTGGTTGTGAGCATGCCACTGCATTCTAGCCTGGGTGACAGAGTGAGACTCTTATTTAATAATGATATTAATAACTAATTAAAAATTTAAAAAATTCTAGTGATACGAATAACTAAGTTTTCAAACATAAGGCATTTTAATCTATGCTAATAATAAAAAGTAATTTAAATATGTAAATGACAGATAAAATGTATAAGAATCTATTTTAATCTGCATGCCTGCTTTTTTGTGTCGGTGTGGGAGGAACAAATTTAGATCCGGTTGGCTAAATGTAATGTTCTTGATCTCAAGACTCTGAAAAGAATAAACCCAGGGAAGCAGGACTCATTGGGAAGATCAATTTTTTTTTAAAAAAAAAGGTAATTGACAAAATGCCTTCCTAGGTGTGGCAGGCAGAGTTTTAAAATAGCTCCTCAGCCGACTCGGTGGCTCAGCCTGTAATCCTGTGCCTTTGGGAGATTGAGGTGAGTGGATTTTCTGAGCCCACGGGTTCGAGACCCGCCTGGGCAGTGAGACCTCATCTCTACAATAAATCAAAAAATCAACCGGGCGTGGTAGCGCATGCATGTGATTCTGGCTACTTGGAAGGCTGAGGTGGAAGGATCGCCGGAGCCCAGCAGGTCGAGGCTGTGGTGGCCAGGAGCGGCCACTGCATTCCAGTCTGGGCAACAGAGTGAGACTCCAACTAAAAAAAAAAGCAAAAAAACTCCTCAAAATACTACGTCCCTTGAATAATTCCTGGAGCTGTGATTATAACAGATTTCACTCACCTAGTTATGCCATGTTGTACAGCACAGTTGACTTTTAGAAAAGATTATTTGAGTGGTTCTGACCCAGCCATGTGCTGTGGAAAAGCAGAGAGGTTTTTCCAGCTACTCACAGAAGGCGAGAACAGAGAGTTTGAAAGAAAAAATGTATTGAGCATGCCGTTTCAAGCTGTAAAATAAAGTGGACCATAGGACAACAAGCGTGGATGGCCTCTAGGAGTTAAGAGTGGCCCCTGTGCGACAGCCAGTAAGAAAGCAGATTTTTAGTCCTACATTCACAGGAATTTTCTGGAAAGTATATCTGTCCCCTGTGTACCCAGATGGGAACACAATCCAGCTGACACTATGAT
This sequence comes from Carlito syrichta, assembly GCF_000164805.1. Lineage (NCBI taxonomy): Eukaryota > Metazoa > Chordata > Mammalia > Primates > Tarsiidae > Carlito > Carlito syrichta. The sequence continues at coordinate 379,602 of NW_007253107.1, forward strand.
TTCAGTCTTGTGATATCCTGAGCAGAGAAGCCAGCCAGACATGCTGGGCTAGTTAGCTGACCCACAGAAGTCTAAGCAGATAAATGGGTATTGTCTTATACTGCTAAGTTTGTGGTTGAAAAAAAGAATAAAATGAATATATTAGATGGACATAGTAGAGAAGTAAAGCACAATAACAGTCAGATTGTACTGTTCCACACTTTTCTCTCGCGTAAGCTCTTCATTCATTTATTCAACAAATTTTATTTTGTACAAACATTGGCTGTTCGTGTTGGAGACAGTGAAGATGTGACTCCATTCACTCATGGAAATGAAAGTCAGATACTGCTGAAACCATCCAGTGCAATTTGTAATGTTAATAAATAATCTAAAAGAGCCTATTCACAATGCTATTGTTTTCTGGGTTGGAGTGCGCATTTGGCGAGTCTCACAATTCTTATATAAAATTGGGTAATTAATCGAATATGTTTTATGAAAATACAGGAAAAAAAAGAAAATGAAAATGAAAGTAGAGCTGGGCTCGGTGGCTCAGCCTGTCATCCCGCGCCTTTGGGAGGCTGAGGTGAGTGGATGGCCTGAGCCCGCGGGTTCGAGACCCGCCTGGGCAGCGAGACCTCATCTCTACAATAAATCAAAAAATCAGCCGGGCGTGGTAACACACGCCTGTGATTCCGGCTACTGGGAAGGCTGAGGCGGAAGGATCGCCGGGGCCCAGCGGGTCGAGGCTGCGGTGGCCGGGAGAGGCCATTGCACTCCAGTCTGGGCGACAGAGGGAGACTCCAACTCAAAAAAGAAAAAAAAAAAAAAAAATGAAAGTAGACTGTGAAACAGTAGCTGGCTATTAAAAATGGGTCTCGAGTTTTGTGGATGGAATTTATGGTCTTTACACAGCTCGTGCTGTTCACCACAGTCTGCTGTCAAAATGAATGAATGGACAATACTGATATTCTTCTAAGTTATATATGTTGCATGTTTTTTTGTTGAAGCAGATATATCTGTTTGAGAATTGGACTTTCTGTTCATTAATTATAAGAGCTTGGCAAGTTTTTTTAATGTCTCCAGGCATATTTTTTCCAACCTTTATATTAGTACCATATTATATATTTATAATATATACTATGAATGATATGCAATATTAGAATAACTACTATGTAAAATATTCATAAAGATTAAATATGATGATAAATAGGATGATATCTTTAAGACAGTTAGAAAAATACTCATAATACTGAAAAGTTCTCAATAAATATTAGGTAATAATCTTTATTGCAAGTTATTCTTTGTGTACCAGTAAATTTGATTAATACTAATCAGCTATATATAGTGGATAAATGAACAAATGGATATGCCATTGGATAAATGTCTATGCCTTCTTGAATAGACTATTTTTAGTTTTCCCATTAGGTGGCAATTGATTTTTATTGTATACATTACTTTGGTAGTAATAGCTACCTAATGTCTGTTTGCATTCCTGTTGCTTATTTCTGAACTTATGTAATGGTTGTGAAATACAAATTGATAAACAGTAAAAATTGCATGCATCAAATAACTTTCTAATAAATAAATATTGTCAGGTTATATACATGGCAGGTCACTTGGTCTGTAATTAATGTAGATACATTAGCTTTCTACTCAGCCCTCAACTATTGTAATTCATTAGGGAAATAAGCAGCACAAACAGTAATCACAAATAAAATAAAGACAAATGAAAATCTATTAGATTGGGTATTTTTCATTTGGACCTGCTTTTCACTTTTCTGAGCCAGCCATCCCTCCACCTCATCCTAAGCATTACTTTGCCTATATCTATAACACAGGGTCTCAAAACTTTTGTAATACTTAAAGTATCAGAAAGACAACAAAGGAGCATATTCAGTCATAGAATGTCATGATCTATTAATGAAAATTACTGTTATTCCTCTAAGTTTTGTCTGTTGTACAGAGCAAGACAAGCAGTATCCAATCAGGATCTAATAATGAGAATGGAATTCTAGGACATGCAATTGATTCCAGTGGAGAGGAAAAATATAATTATATAATGAGAACTGCATTCATGCCAATTTAAATAATGTTCTATGTATTAAGAAGGTGTAAGAAGAGGTGACAAAATAAAACCCAGTTTATTTTTTAAGTTTAGAAAATATTGTTTATTTAAAAGTAAGAGAGAAAGAGAGACAGAGACAGAGAGAGAGAGAGAGAGAGAGAGAGAGAGAGAGAGAGGGAGAGAGAGAGATTCACCTCCCTAAGGCAGAGAAGGGTGCCAAAGCCAGGAAACACGGCCAGGTCATAGCTCAAAGAGCACATGGCCACACCATAGCTTAGCAAGGCAATGGTCCACCAAACACAATTTTAGAAGAGATTCTAGCATTGATTTTACAATGTGTTAGCCCAACATCTAGGCACTCCTGATAGAGATCAAAACTGCGAAAAGAATGGAATAGTAAATGAGGAGAGAACTTATAAGGAGAATTCAAGGTGAGAGCTCTTGCCTTTTTGTGGAGACATTAAACCTAGGTATGAAAGTTTCAGTGGTATACTTTTGCATACAAGTGATGTTTGTTTATATTGAGGGTTAGTGGATTCCCTACTAAAGAAACCCTAAAATCTTTGGTTTAGCCAAACCCTAATATTGCAAATTAGGATGGGTGACTTGATGATCTATTTTATTTATTTATTTATTTATTTATTTAAAGTTTTCAAGCAAAGTTTATTTAGAAAGTAAATTAAAGAGCAAGAAGGAGAGAGATTCACCTCCCCAAGGTAGCAGAGGGGGCCCGGTGATCTATTTTCAATAATAATTGACATTGGAATTTATTTGTTCTCTTTTTTCTTTTTAGACCCCAGCAACACCCAGGTGATTCAATAAATGTTTTGACAAATATTAGGCATGAGTTCAAAGGAAAAACTATAAATTTTCCTGCCAAAATAACTAGACAGACCTCTCAATTTGTGCTTGAAACTTTGTAAAACTGTAGTACTGTTCATTGCATAAGAGTGATCAGAGAAGTCATGACACGATGCATTTTTTTTTTTTTAACTCTGGACAGAGAAAAATATAATGGGAAGATGAGGGATAAACTAAATTTGTATTTTGTTTATGTTTTCTGAGTCATACTTATACAATATACCAGCTAAACTCATAAAAGGAATGATAATCCATTCAAAAACATAACTTGCATTATGTAGAGTTATATTTTCATATTACACTTTGTGAAATAACCTCAAGTAATTAGGAAGATACAAGATAAATAATATATTTGAAGGGCTTCAAGTTTTTTTATGTTAATAAGAGTTTAAGAAAGTATCAAATGCATTGTGCTAAAGTTATTACAAGTGAGTATTTTTTAATAGGTAGCCATGGTTTATGCAGATTGATTTACCCCTAATATGTTGAGGTCTAAACTTAATATTATTCATATTCACAGAAAGAATCCTCATAGCAATAATAATAATCTTACTATTACAATTTAGGGAAAACTTTTTAGGGGAGGAAGTATAAAACTGTTTTACTAATAACCCAATTTCCCATTGAAATGCATGTTTTTTTAATGTGACTTTAATAATGTTAGAAAAAGACAATAAGCTGTTGAAAAATAACAGGCTAAAACCCCTTATTGGTGATACCGCAATGAAAATACAATTATGTGTTTTCTCTTGTCATTACATGTAAGTTATTTTCTAATGAGAAAATGAGGTATTTAGTGTAATAGAAAGAAGGGACTTTGATTTTAGGCAGAGTTCTGCACATAATCATTTAAAAGTGCTGCAAAAATGTTTGAGTAGTTGGTTTTCAAATTTAAGGTTATCTGTGGTCAAAATACATTCTTTCTGTAGTCTTTCTACAATGTGCCTCTAAAAATATACACAATGTAGCACCATATATGTTCTTAAAGTGGCATGTTGCCAAGTGACAAATTTCTTCCTAGAAAAGGTCAGTTTTACAGTTAATTAATTTCAATAGAATCCAAACATAAAAGCCAATGTTTAACACAACATGTGAATTTATATGGACTTTTCAATTTAAGGGTCAGAAAGAGATGCCTAGTAATTGTCGTGTAGCCATGTGTGGCAATGTTTCTACCTTCATAAGTAAACAGATTTTAAATGTATTAATCCATATGTGCATGGTTGTAACCAATCTGTTAAATTACAGTGTCAAAGCAAACTTTTTTTTTTCTATTTCATGACTGTATGAATGCGTCTGTTACTGGAAACTCTTATCCTTAAAAACGATGGGTCCTCTATCTATCCATGTATGGAGTAATGGTTTTATTTCTGTTTTGTGTAAACACAACATTTGTTACATCCAAAAGTTAGGCTCCCAAAGTGTTATTTTAACTATGTTACCTATTAAATACCAATGAAGGTATGCATTGCTGAGCATTATAATCATATATGATTTTTTCTTTCCATAATTATGTTTTGAAAATAAACAATCAGTGACATATCTGATGTTATCCAGACTAAGGTGTAAAATTCCATTATCTATAAGGCTTTTATTTATTAATATCAAAGTCTGTAAAATAGGAGGTCATAGTCATCCTAATCAGAAATATCTTTACTTATCATAGAATAAATTGGTGAAACAGGTAAATAGAGTTTGTTAAGCAGGATTTTGGGAACAATCTCACATTCAAATAATTTTAAGGAAAATCAAGTCAAACTATGTGTATCATTAAAAATAACAGATTAATTAATATTGGTCGTAATTTGATGTATTGTGGTAAATTCTCTCTTACATGTTCACTTGCCAAAATACTTAGTTTGAAAGTACTGTTTGACAAAGAACAGTTGTTCTGTGAGTACAAAATCACCTTGTTAAGTATATATTTAGTATCATACCAAAAAATGACATGCCTTAAAGCATTCTTAGCACAGGATCTCATGGTTGTCTGCATATGCGTCTCTCTGTAGGTCCACTTCACTGCCAATTTCAATAGAGGTATCCTTTCCAATGTCAAGTCCAGTATTTTATTTAGTATTTACAGCCTTCTGGTATTACTAAAGCATACATTATGCCCACTTCTCACCCAGACCATGGGGAAATGATAAATAAATATTTGTGGGATGCTGTGTGAATGATGCAATTGTTAATTGATTGTTTATATATAAATTGTGCTATTTAGTTGATTGGTACAAGTAAAAATATATTTATATATGCATGCATGTACAGTCATATATAAAACGTAAACACAAGACATACATTATTTATATATCCGTAGATAAATAAATATATTTACATGAGTAAATTTAAAATGTTAATATAGGAATTAGACTTTTTTAAATCAATATTTAATCAGTTATGTCAAGAAAATGTAAAGCAAAAGTCAAAACCTATTAAATAGCGTGAAACTATTTCATTATGGAAAAGATACTTTTAAATTTTCCACCAATTCCATTTAAAAAAAATAGAGCATAGATTCTGATATTAAAGTATGATAGCAGGTCTCTAACAAAATATTTATATTTCCTAGTTTAGCACACATATCTTCCTGAGATGTTCTTGCCTTAAGAATTTATATTATAGTCAAGCTAAATGATAAAGTTCTTTTTTACTAAGTTAAGATATTTAATTTTTTTCTTTAGAATTTGTGTGTGTGTTTTATATTATTTTAGAATTCCTGATTTTAGAGCAATGCATTATGGCAAAAAATGACAAATAAAAGTGAACAAAGTGTTTCAGGAAGTAAATGAGGACGAAATGATGCTTCCCTTTGTCATTATGTAAGATTTGGGAATTTGATAACTGATTTCAGGTAAGGTATAAGAAAAACCAAGAGTAAGAAGGGATTGCTGAAATGAACATGGGGACATTAGTACCAACATTAGAAAAATAAAATAGCAAAATCAAATAAAAATTATATGATAACGAATAGATGTTCTAGGTGAAATCCTATGAACACATAATTCACCCAAACTGTCTTAAGATGAAATAGAAACTTTGGACAGACTTATAACAAGTATGATATATTCACAATCTTGTCAGTAACCTTGAAATGTGGACAGACTTTGTCTAATACCTCAGTATTCATGAGGAATCTAGGTATACTTGGTAAAAATAAGTAAATTAGAGAAATGTAAAAGGGATACTTTTTTGTAAATGATCATTTCATGTAATTTTAAATTTTAAAGTTATGTTATGCAGAATTAAGCAATAGATATTCATTAAATGGGTTTTATCCAAATGAAACAACACTCTGAAGCTAATTGCTGAACATAAATCAATTTGCTTTTAATGTCTTAAACTTTAAAGAAGAAATGAATATATTTGGACTCATCATACTCATAAAAATTATGTAGTGGGAAAACATGTTTCTAAAATATGTTTCTGCAAAATACTAATATTTGACAGACAGTTGAAAATTGTTTGACATTAAGATTCATACCAATTAAGATTCTAAATAATATATATCTAAATTTGCTTACAAAGTGTGCCAAAAAATAAGATGCATTTTTAATGAGAAAAAATTGTAAAAGCCATGAACATGCATTTTTGTTGAAAAAATATTTTGTTTCATTGAGAAGTTATTTAAAGATTATTTCCAAATATGCATATAGGACAGTTGCACACAACTTCCACTATGTCACATTTCCTTCTGAAATTCATTTAATATCTCTAGTTTTAGGTTGGTACGATTCCCTTAATTTATAATGGCAGTTTCATTTATTGAGACAGAATGTTTTTTCTTTTAAAATTTCTCAGATTCATACCTTAAGAGTCCAGCTTTTACTGTGTCTCATAGCACAAGATGTGTAAGTCTAACATTATTGCCTTCAGTTCTTTCTCCTCTTGAGAAGGCCTGAGATGATGACTCCTTTCTTCAACTTTCGCTCCTGTCATTTTTTCTCCTCCAGTTCCTACTCATCTATTATTACCTGACATTAAAATATTTATTTTAAAAGCCTAAAAATTCAATGCTTTTCTCCAGTATAACTTGATTTTTTTACTCTTAGCTTTTCTTGATACATCTGAATTTTTCCATGTTACCTGGAAACTTTACAAGCTTTCATTGTTTTCAGGTGCCTTTTATTCCCCTGCCCAAGATACCAGTATTTGTGTTTAAATTTTCATATAATATTAATATAAAATGGACACACATTCTTCTGTGTCTGATTGAATTCAAGTACCTCTTTTTTAATATTATGTTTAAATTCCAGGTTATCTAAATTAGCTTCCCATCAGGAGAAGCAGTTACACTGCAGGAGATTTTACTTTAGCTTTGGATAAATGGCCTGAAAAATAACAGAAATAACTTATGCTTCATCAAGATAGTCTCCTGTGTTGATTTTATTAATTTTTTGCTTATTTATAAAAGCTGAGCTTTGTAGGGGCTAAAGATTTACATTTTTGTAACTTTATATGTTACTTTTGAAGTCTTTTGATTATCACTTTGGTTAAATGAAGGCTATTATTTCACACTGACCTACAATTCTACTCTGATCAAGTGTTTTAATCCTTTTGACATCGTTGGTGGCTTCTCCGGGATCAAAATCCTAAAATAATTTTTTTGACCTAAAATTAAAATATTTGGGTTATTGGATAAATTTTATGGAAAATATCAAATGATAAATGATATTAGGTCTTCTTTCAGCTACATTTATGGATAAGGTATTGATAAAATGTTGAAAAATTTTATGAATTAATAAAAATCTAATGTGTTACTAGCAATAATTTTGATTGTTATGTTAACTCTTCTTTAAGGTTATATTTATATGGATATGTTATAAATGTGAATATTCTAAAGAATATGTGAAGTGTATAAAAATCTGATGGTTCTGATGTGATGTTGCCAGTTATGATTTGGGTTCTTTTATTTTAATTTAATTTTATTATTTTATTTTATTATTTTTGAGTTGAAATCTCACTCTGTCACCCAGGCTGGAGTGCAGTGGAGTGCAGTGGCATACTCACGGCCACCCCAGCATCAACCTGCTGGGTTCCGGCGATCCTTCTACCTCAGCCAGAACTACAGGTGCATGCAACCATGCCCTGCTAATTTTTTTTGATTTGCTGTAGAGACAGAACTCGCCAAGTTGCCCAGGCTGGTCTCAAACCTACAGGCTCAGGCAATCCACTGACTTCAGCCTCTCAAATTGCTGGGATGACAGGCTGAGCCACCGAGCCCGGCCATGATTTGGGTTCTAAAAATATTGTATATAACAGTGATAACTAAATTTTCTTGTCAATAGCACACTTTTATTAAATTTTAACTATGGCTATTCTAGGTTTTTGTCATCCACTCATTGTTTTTATTTTTCTTTAAAAGTATTTGCAATCAAATTAATAAAAATGACTAACAAGTACTTTCAAATGCAGAATTCTAATAATTTTTCAATAGGCTAAGTAAAAATTCCCAAAACTCTAATAAAGAAATGGATGGGTTCATAAAACTGCTAATTAAAATAAACAAAACAAAAGGAATTACATGAGATTAAATAACTGATGAAGATATTTTTATGACTTTTATTTTAAACATTGTTGATTCTTTATTTAAATGTTTTATTTTCCAGATTTAAGTAAATTTTCTCTCTTAACTTTCTGTAGTTTACAAGAATTTGGTATAGTGTACATTTTTGGACAAAGATGGAAACATTGGCTTTTTTTCCTTACTTGATTTCTTCATAATTTGGAAACTATTTGTGAATATTCTTGTGGCAATAAGTTCAATAAAAATTTACTCTTTCTTTATAGTATGATGTAGTTAAACACTGTTTATATTTCCAGGGCTTTAACTGAAATGTCTTATTTGAGTATGTGCATGGAATGCCTGGCTTCAAGGTTTTCCAGCCTTGTAGTGAATAATTTAAAAATATCACTTCTGGCCAGGCTTAGTGGCTCAGCCTATAATCCCAGCACTTTGGGAAGCTGAGGCTAGAGGATTGCCTGAGCCTGCGGGTTCAATACCCACCCGGGCAACTTGGCGAGAACTCTTCTCTTCAATAAATTTAAAAAAATTAGCTGGGCATAGTGGTTCATGCCTGTAGTTCCAGCTACTTGGAAGGCTGAGGTGGAAGGATCCCTGGCGCCCAGCAGGTCAGGTGACTGTGAGTGTGCCACTGCCCTCCAGCCTGGGTGACAGAGTGAGATTCCAACTAAAAAAAAAATAAAGTTACTTCCTAGCAAGTCCAAGATCCTTAAGACTGCAAATGAAATCTAACTTCTGCCTTTCTTTGACTTCTTAGACTCAAAAGGTTTTTAAATCTGACATTGTTATTTAATTAATGAGGAAAGAAATAGTTATGTTTCTTAAAAAATAAGCCATAAGATACCTGTTAATACATTATAGCTCAGCATATAGTTTTCAAGTTTGTGTTATTTACCTACAGACTGGAATAAATTCTCAATTCCTTTAGATTTATCACGTCCAACTTTTGCATCAAATTACTAAAAATGAGGGCATTTTTCCTTCTGAAATCTTAAAATCTTAAACCAGGTAAAGTTTTAGGAACCCATCTTGTATCAGATGTATGCGATACACAAAAAATTTACCAAACCCACCCAGTGCCATATTCCGCGGACATTCAAACCGCAAGCCAGGACAAGAAGTTGGTATTTTGCTGTAGCTTTTCCCAAGTCATCAAAACAATACTCCATATCATAATGAGATTTTTACCTTCCTCAATGCCTACTTTTCTCAACTGACAGAATAATGATGTAATTAAAGTTTCACAATCAGTAACTTCTGCTGGTGACTTGACAGAAGCTGACCAGAGATCCTTTAGTACTTATAGTTTAAATAAGGAAATTTCAGTACTATTGCTAATACTATATTCATGGTGTACCTGAATATATTCTACTGAGAATGCCAAGACCCATTTACACAAAAAAAGAAAACAAGTGCTCTAAAAGCCCTAAACATCAACCTCCCATATGACAATCCCCCCACTGGGAATATACCCTAAAGAACTCAAATCACTCTATAAAAATGATACCTGTATGTTTATCGCAGCATTGTTCACAATAGCAAGAACCTGGAAGCAACCATGCTGTCCATCAAAAGAGGACTGGATTTAAAAATGTGGTACATATACACGATGGAATACTATGCAGCCATAAAAAAGAACAAAATCATGAATTTTGCAGCAACCTGGTTGGAACTAGAGTCTATAATACTGAGTGACCTCTCACAGAAACAAAGATCAGAGTATTACATGTGCTCACTCATATAATGGACCTTGAACATCCAATGTAATACTATAAGAAAATGACTGACGGTACTGGGAAACTATGGGGGGGGAGGGAGATGGGATTAACGGTAGCAAATCTGTGTGGGGATGGGGAAACACCTCTTATCAACAGGGTGCCTGAATGGAACGTAATTGTATACCTAACCCTTAACTGTACCCCACAACATCATAATAAAAAATATTTAAAAAAAAGAAAAGGAAAGAAAACAAGTGCCACAAATACAACTCTCTCATCTAATTTTTGTAGTTATTTATCCAGTAGGTTGGCTTTTAAGCCTTTGTTTAAGCCTTTATTTAAAACTGTTATGCCGAAATTGTCCAATTACTATTAACTTTACTTTGTATTTTTTTTTTTACAACATTGTATTTATTACTTGTTAAATTTTTGCAGAAGTGTAATTCCTAACAAAATGATACTGGTCTAGACATTCAGATGATGGCAAAGGCTACAGAGTAGACAAAATTGCCGTTAATAATGGACTCTCATTTATTCTAGTCTCCCATTCCTTTCAGTCTTTCCTTGTTGCTCAAATGTGGGTAAAAGGGTTTTGACATGGACTCCTAGCTTTCATTCACTCCCTCCAACGTGAGACTAAGACCTGGAATAAAACCAGGATAGGTTCACCCTGACACCAAGAAGCAATCAAAATGTAACTACAGAAGGATGATACTATTGGAGAGTACCTTAAAAAACCAGAGCCAGGGAAGGACATGAAGAGGATTTGCATGCGTTAATGTTTGATAAAATAATTCTTTGAGGATATCTGCCCCGCAAAGGCTTGTACAAGTTTGAGGTGGATTTACCCTTGTTGTTGATCCTGTAACCAAGGATAATTGTCTCGAAATGGTTATGTAATTCTTATTTCTTTTTTTGTTAAAAACTGCCTTCCTGTGCCTCGCTGAATACTCACATAATTTACTGTTGCATGTGCATTCCCATTGCAATGCCTTATTTCTGAATAGATATCATTTTCGTTGAAAGAAATTCTCGGCATTTCTTAATTTTGTTGGCAAGCTCAATGGGTTAGAATTGAGTATCTAGAAGTAAACCCATATATTCATGGCCAATTGATTTTTCAATAAAGATTCAAAATTGTTCACTGACAAAAGAATAGTCTCCTCAACAAAAAGGAACGAAACAAGTATTTGCCAAATGCAAAAGAGTAAAGTTGAACTGTTACCACACACTAAATACAATAATTGAAACTGAAGCAATCAGTAACATTCATATAAGAACTAAAAGTTTAACATTCTAAGAAGAATTTGTAGAATGGATTATCTTGACTTTGGTATTGACAATGGATTATTGGACACCAAAAGCCAACAATAATAACCACAAGAAAAAAATAGAGGAATAAACCTCATAAAAATTAAAAACACTTTTTCATCAAAGGACATTACCAAGAAACTAAAAGACAACACCCAAGATGGTAACAAATTTACAAATTTTGTATCTGGCAAGGGTCTAGTACCCAGAATATATAGACTTAACAATTAAACAAAAAAATGATAAGAATCTCAATTAACTAATGGGCACAAACTTGAATTGACATTTCTTGAAAGATACACATGCGAACAAAAATCACATGAACAAATGCTCAATATTGTTAGTCAATAGTGAAAAGAAAATTAAAACCATAATAATTCACTAGAGTTGCTATACTTTTTATGTGTTGGAGAGGATATGCAGAAATTAGAACCCTTGTATATTGCTGGTGGGTATGTAAAATGATGAAATTACTATGAAAAAAGTTTGGTAGTTCTTAAAAAAGTTAAACATAAAGCAACCATATGTCTCAACAATTCCACCCTTAGTTACATACTTAAAGAAATAAAAAACAGGTATTTAAACAAATATGTATACATGAATAACCATAAAAGCATTCTTCAAAATATTCAAAAGTTTCCATCTGCAAATGTAGCCTATAATCTTTAACTGATAAAATTTATGATAAGATTACAAAATAAATTAGAGCTATTCTTACCTGAATTATCTGTGATAATAACTGCAGATAAGTCACTGTTCATCTGGATACTTAGATTAAATACTTTAAGAACTTGTTAAGTATATTTTATTCATTAGATATTGAAATTCAATTTTTTCAGAAGGTCTACATTTTGGTTTATGTCCTTGTTTTGTTTTGTTTCATTTTTCAATAAGATCATAGATAGCTAGATCAAATGGTAGCGTAATTTTGTATATTTTTCTTTAATGGATATGAATCAAAATTTCAGAAATTTGATGAAATTAATATGTGAAATTTAATCAGAGTCACTGCTATTATTATCTTTGGCATTCTCTGGATTTAGCCCACTTCCTCAGATGAAAGAAAAAAAAAAGTAAAATGACAGTTATCTTTATGTAATTGGATAGCAATATGTACTATTAGTACTAAATTTGGTTAAGTATTTTTTAATACAGTCATAAATTACATATACTAAGAATAAAACAATATAATTCAAAAGCACCTCAAAGTGTTACTTGAAGCTAAAACACCTGAAAATATCAAAAACAGTTGTTAAGTGTTTGCAAATTAATTTTGCTTATTATACAAAGAGTTTTACAAAAACAGAGAAAAGGACAAAAATATTGGGATAAAAAGCCAGTAAGAGTTCATAATAATTCAAATTTATTTTATCACAGCAAAATAGATTGATTTGTAGAGGAACAAAATAAATGACGAGAACATACACTCACTATCAAAATAACTGAAAATTTATTGAAATTTTTATTCTCATAAAAGGAATAATCTGTTGTACACAATTTAAATAATGACTTCAAGAATTTTTTAAATCATTGAGTCACATGAAGATAATTTCTTTCCATTTTTTGAGTTGGAGTCTCACTCTGTCGCCCAGACTGGAGTGCAGTAGCCGCTCCCAGCCACCGCAACCTCCACCTGCGGGGCTCCGACGATCCTTCCGCCTCAGCCTTCCGAGTAGCCGGAATTACACGTGCTACCACTCCTGGATGATTTTTTTTAATTTTGTAGAGATGAGGTCTCACTGCCCAGGCGGGTCTCGAACCCGCGGGCTCAGGCAATCCACTCACCTCAGCCTCCCAAAGGCGCGGGATTCCAGGTTGAGCCACCGAGCCTGGCTGAAGATAATTTCTAATCTAACATTTTCACCACTTTCAATCACAGAAGCAAAATTAAGAGCAATAAAACATTAAGTAAATTTTTAAGAGTAGAAAACAAATTTGATTTATAAATTAGCAGATTTTAAGATCACTGGATTTTTTAAAGTATAGATTTAGGGAGTACATGTGCAGTTTTTTTGCATGGTTATATTGAATTTTAATAGTTTTGTAATGTCTCAACTTAGGGAATAGAAAAACTAGTCCATCTTGAAGCTGCTCTATAAGCCAAATGCAGTAGATACATAAATTTTAATCTCATAAAAATGATGATTATAAGATTCCACCATTTCAAAATTATCTAAAATTAAAAAAATGAACTTTAGTTACCTAATTTCAAGAATTGGAGGGATGTCAGCCAAGTCATATAAAAGCACTAGGATTCTGCTTAATTTGTCTTTGCTGGGACTGGATATTGCTTGAGTCTTGAGCATTGTGCAACAATCTTATCTACAATATTGAATTATTTTTATATAATCACATGTATTATAAGATACCAATAGAGAAATAATAACTTTTTAGTGAATAAAAATTATATAAAGGAAGTTTTTAGAATACAAGAACTATGCCTCTATAAAACAAAATTTACTCTGATGAGCTGGATCACTCCATTTTAGAAGCATTGGATTACACAAAACATGACAAAATTAGTGTGGATAAAGGATGTTTAGAATGAGAAAAATAGTTAGGAAAAACAAAGCTATACCAGAAAGAAAGGAGGAACATTAAAAACAAAAAGCACAAACCTCCAAAAGAGTTTAATGACATGTGACCATGAACATACTTAGACTGAGTAACCAAAGCAAGCAATGTGGGCAGTGAGACAATATAGTGGATGGATTCAGATTGTGAAGGGAACCTCATACAAGGCAATGTGACATAAAGAGGTTTGCCTTATAAATGTCACTACATTTTACTTACATAATTATCACAGTAAAATAACATGTATGCAACATGGCATCGTTTTCCATTGTGTGACTTGGTTAAAAATTCAAAATATGAAAAATAAACATGGAATTTGAATATCTAACATATTTGAGGTTCTCTATTCTCAAAACCATGCTACTGATTATATAGGAAAATGCATACAAATACATTTATTTACATTTAAATACACTTATTTACACATTTTCTTTCTTTCTTTTTTTTTTTTTTTGCCCCGAGGTTCTTATAATTATGTCATAAATCTTATTCTTCATAGATATTTGTGGTAGTTCGTGTGCTGTGTTAGGTATTTCCAGATGTGATTACAGTCCATAATCAGTTGATTTTAAGAAAGTCTTAAAATCTTTCTTAAAAGATATTCCTAGATATTCTGGATAGTGTCCTTATTAATTATTGACTATTTATAGTGGTAAAGAAAAAGTTTATAGTCTATGGGAAGTTATGATAACAGTAATACATGAAATACTAGAATTAGGTAGCAAGGTTTAGGGTCATCATGTGTTTATTAAATGAGAATATTTTAATCAAAATCAGATCAGCTGATTGTTACTTAGTGCACTGCGAATGTGTGGAAACAAAAGAATGAGTTCAGAGCTCAAAATTTCAAACAAATTTCATATAAATTATCTGAAATTGTCTGTATCTGGTTCTGAATCACTGCTCTTTGATTTTAGAACTATCACAAAATTCATATCCTAGCATTTCCAAAAGGATGAAGTACAGAGTATGATTTTAGATGAGGTATGCTACAGATAAAATGAGTTGCATGACTTTTTCAAGTAATAAAAAATCTGATAATATGTACGGAATTAATATTAGAGTGTGGAATTATGGTAGAAGGCATATAAAGTTGGATCAAGTTGATTTTATGGATATAAGCCCCATTAGCAGAGATTCTGAATTCAATGTTGTAGCCTAATTTGTTAGAAAGGACTCTTACAGTTTCTTTTGTTTTCTTAGTTGGCTGAAACATGTACTCCAATGTAATCCTCGATAAATGAAGTCAAAATGCCAGAACTACTTTTGTTTACTGTTGAGGTAGACATACTAAAGCTTATGGATACTGAAATACTATGTTGAAATTCTTGTATAAACTGCTTGCTCATGGGGAAGATCTAGAAGTACAAACCTTCAACCCTGATTGTGATAATAAATGTGTGAAGTGACCCCATCCTACGTGAAGAGGAGTGTACTTGCTTTCCTCTCCAGGTTAGAATTTCCCGTGGAAACTGTAATCATTAACCTGGGAAGCTAAGTGTAACAGGGACAATACGTGATTGCAGGGGCCAAGAAAAGACACAATAGATGGTGACCCTTCACAAGCCATGAATCAAATCAGCCATTACTTTAGTCTTGGAGTTCACAGACTGCATAATGTGACAAATAAACTTCTATTTTGTATGCCTGTAGTATTTTGTTAAAGCAGCCAGAGAAGGCTTGTACATCAGTGTCTAAATGATTTTCAAGTTTTGAATGAGGCCTTTCAAATGAAAAGGCTATAAAATAGGCTCAGGTTGTTTTACAAACTGCTTTGCCTCTAAGGCCATATGAGAGTTCTGATAATGCTTGAAGTATTGGTGGCAGATAGCAAGGTTGTTTAAGGACTTTGGCCAGTCCCCAGAGTTAGGACATCAAAGACTCCTGGATTTTGGATTAAAGCCCTGCCATATTCTACATATGACTGAGCACTTTTTTGTTGTTGTTGTTAGAAGAGCTCAGCAAAATAAAATTCCAGTTTATTGTAGGACAGCATTGTTTCACACATACATCGAACAGGCCAAAAAAACAAATAAATAAACAGCCACTTCATAGGCAAAAAAGGAAAACATGGCCATTTTAACCATCTCATACAAACCAACTACTTACAGTACAGCTAAGTACATACACAAAAATAGTTACTGGAATGCTCGGAATAAGATTGATTTTTGTTGCTGTTTTTGCTTTTTTTATGAGTTTTTTTTTTTTGTTTTTTCCTCCTTTGAGAAAAAAACATGGTCACACCACAAGTAAAGTCAGAAGTAGGACAGAGAACCCTCTAGAGGCTGGTATGGTCACCTGAGATCATTACAAGTGGTTGACCCTTAGCAATAGGTACAAAACATAAAATGTAAATAAAAAAGACCAACAAATGTCCTTGTTACAGTACTTTTAAGAAAAAAAAAATCTGGGCCTTGGAAGTTTGGGTTCTGTTTTCCTCCCCTGTGGCAGATTCTCATGGTTTGGGGTGGGGAGGTGGAGAGCACCTGTCATCTGCGGTGGCGCTGCCCATGGTGGGCGCCCAGGCGGGCCTCTCTACTCGAAGGTGACCCCGTTAAGATTCTGAGACTGGAAGTGGAGGGTGAACAGGCCACAGCGGCCTTTTTTTTTTTTTAGCTTAACTTTTCCTTTTATTTTATTTTTTTTTCCTGTCTCGTCTCACTGTCACCCAGACCGGAGTCAGTGGCCGCTCCGGCCACCGCAGCCTCCACCTGCCGGGCTCCGGCGATCCTCCCGCCTCAGCCTTCCGAGGAGCCGGAACTCCAGGCCTGTGCTACCACGCCCGGCTGATTTTTTGATTTATTGTAGAGATGAGGTCTCGCTGCCCAGGCGGGTCTCGAACCCGCGGGCTCAGGCCATCCGCGCACCTCCGCCTCCCAAAGGCGCGGGATTCCAGGCTGAGCCCCCGAGCCCGGCTTTCCACCTTCTTCCTCTTCTTCGTCTCCCTCATTGTCAGCCTCCTGCCCCCCGTTTTCCTGAGTACCACTCCCAGGAGCAGGGGTGCCTCTTCCGTTTGCTGCCTCCTCCATGACTTCCTTCTTCTCCTCTGAGTCCTTGGTGGTGACCTCGGAGCTGGTGTCCACGGCTGCGTCTGACCCGGTGGGGCGCACCGATGTTCCCACGCCAGGGACGAAGCAGAACTCGAGGGTTCGAGGTCCCTGGCGTCCCCGCTGCCGGAGTCCACGGCGAGCAGAGAGCCGGACTGACTGAACGCTTGCAAAAGCCTTCAGCTTTGGGCTGGATACCTTGGCCTTGGGTGATGACTGAGCCCTTAATCATGGGCCACCACGTTACGTGGGACCTGACCTGCCCGTAGAAAACTGGGTGCTGTCTGATTCAGAACTACAAAGTTGGGCGTATGCGTTACATGAAAGAGGCCAATGGGACATTGTGCTTGAGCAGGACCTGAAGGCACAGTAAATCGCATGAGAAAGCGGCCCAAATACATATGGCCCCTACCTCTGCTACACCATCAGCCCTGCACCTGTGACCTCATGGGGAGGTTCACAAAACCAGTTGACTGCGAAAAGATCAAGCTCAGGCCTGCTTTAAAGATGGCTTTGCACACCTGTGACCTCACGGGGAGGTTCACAAGACCAGTTGACTGAGAAAAGATCAAGCTCAGGACTTCTTTAAAGATGGCTTTGCACACCTGTGACCTCACGGGGAGGTTCACAAAACCAGTTGACTGCGAAAAGATCAAGCTCAGGTCTTCTTTAAAGATGGCTTTGCACACCTGTGACCTCACGGGGAGGTTCACAAGACCAGTTGACTGCGAAAAGATCAAGCTCAGGCCTGCTTTAAAGATGGCTTTGCACACCTGTGACCTCACGGGGAGGTTCACAAGACCAGTTGACTGCGAAAAGATCAAGCTCAGGCCTGCTTTAAAGATGGCTTTGCACAATATGCATGCACCACCCATAAGTAAACAGTGACAGCACTGCAGTCCTTTTCTGGGATATCTCTGAAGGACAATGGTGAAGGAAATTGTTCCAGTGAGCAGAATTTTGAGCAGTGCATCTGACTACTCATGTTACCTGCTGAAATGGCCAGATGTAAGAGTCTGTAATTATTCATGGCAGTGGCAAATGGTTCGACTGGATAGTCAAAGACTTGAAATGAATACAATGGTAAAATGACTGACACGTAATTCTGGGGAAGGACTATGTGGACAGACTCTTCTGAATGGGCAATTATGTAAAGATGTTTATATCCCATGTAAATACACGCAAATGAGTGACCTGAGTGGAGGATTTTTAATAATATAGGATACTATGTCAGTCTATGAATATCTTTTATTTATAGCCACTCTTGTCACTGTTCTATGGGCCTATGAACAAAGTGACCCTGATGGCAGAGACAGAGGGTTTGTGGAAGCTCAACAACCTACACCTCAACTCACCAGCCCTACTGATCATCCGGTCTTCTACAACAGAGACCAACAGTGAATCCGTGATAGGGCACCATTCTTTCAGATGATCAGACCGTTAGTGGCAGGTTGATGAGATAGGGCTGTTTCTCTCATTGAAAAAAAAAGCAATGCATTGTTTGACTGGGATAGATCCTTTGAATATTGCCCTATGCCGAAAGTACGATTCCCAGGCTTAGAGCATGCTTTATCCGCTGGTGCCATTGTTTCTAATCAAATAATTTGCTTCAAATATTTTGTGGTACTGGACCCATGAACACGATACTCCCTGGTCTTACCATGTTCTATACTCCTTGAGTACCTGTCTAGAATGAAAAGTGGGTTGGCCTTTTGAAGTCTTGGTTACAACATTTGATAGGAGGCAATGCCTAGCACAACTGGAGCAGTGTTCTCTGGGTTACTCTAAATCAGCACCCACTATATGGTGCTATTTGTTCTATAAAATAATTGACTAGCCTGGGAGTAAAGGGGTTTCCTCAATTTTGTCTCTAGTGATCCAATATCAAGATTTTTGCTTTTAGGATCTGTTGGCTCAGAGGTCTTATTTAAAAAAAAAAAAATGAAAGAAAGGAAAGAAATAAAAAATAAATGATTGAATGAATAAAAAGGAAGAAAGAAGCATGAAAGAAACAGAGAGATAGAGAGAGAAAAGAAAAGAGAAAAGAAAAGAAAGCTTCCATCAAGAATTAGGTATTAGGCATCACCATAAATCACAACAAGGACTCCGCTGAACTGGAAGTTGAAACTCCCAGCTGACCACTTTGAGTTCTTGTGTATCTGAATTGACAGGGAAAGAATGGTGTTAGTGTGTAGGGATGATTGATTCTGATTGTCAGTGTAAAATGTGGCAGCTACTACAAAGTGGAGGCACATAAAAATAAGTGTGGAATACAAGAAGATCCCTTGCGGTATCTCTTAATACTCCCATGCACTATGACTAAATTACAACAACCAAGTTCAGATGGGACTGCTATTTTCCCAGCCCTCTCAGTAATTAATGTTTGAGTCACTCCACTTAGAAAATAACCACAACCTGCTAATGTACTTGCTTGAGGCAAAAGGAATATTGAAGAAAGAATGGGGGGAGGTATTCTGATCATGATATCAGTTTTAGAAATAAGGACATAGAGGGCTGGAGTGGTTATTTATTCTTTCGTTTGAGTTTGTGTGAGGCACACACATACACATATATATTAATTTTTTGCTCTCTTCCTTCTCTTTTACCCTTTCCTTCTAACATAAGAAGAGTTAATAACAATTAAATTTATATCACAATGTTTAATTTAAAGAAAATTAAAGGAGAGGGGGCATCACCCAAAGGCTGTGTGTCCTCTTCTGGGGAAAAAGTTAGAATGTTTTATATTGATTGTATGTACAATTAACTCTTGGTCAATACAGATTTGAGCTGTGTGAGTTCACTTCTGCACAGAAATTTTGTGTCAGTAAATACAGTCTGTCCTTCTTATAGGTAGGTTCTGCACCTGTAACCAAATCTGGACCAAAAAATACAGTAATTGCAGGATGCGAAATCCTCATATATACGAAGGAACACGTTTCCTATCAGTGGGTTCTGTAGAACCAGCTACAGGACTTGAGTATGGGTGCATTTTGGTGTCTGTGGGAGTTCCTGGAAATCAATCCCCCATGCATATACACATGGTCTGGCAGTTAGGTTTGTGTACCATTCTGGAAAAAGTGCCACATACCCCATCGCTGCGGTCACCTTCGAAGTACTCCCCCTGGGAAGCTACGCGCCGATACCCGTGCCTAGTACACCTGTCAAGGCAACTTTGGAGCTCTTTTTCTACAACGGCCATCAGAGCTGTCATCTGTATTTGTTGGGTCTGACAATTAAGTTAGTGAACTCGCCACAGGCACTTACGTTGGCAGCATTGTGCAAAAAACTGTATCGGGACACCCTCCCGACTTACCTGATCTAGCGCATGGTGATTTTTGCTTTCACCCGAAGATAAAGGAATATTGAAAGAAAGCCATTGGATGACATTTCACTTTCTCTCTTTGAAAGGCAATTTGCTTTTTATGCTTTGGTTGCTCTTACCAGTTTTTTGAATGTTCTTTCATTTTTGACATTTTCCTTTTTAAAATATGACAGATTTTCTTTTACTTAACCCACTGTGTGCATTTGTTCATCATATATGTATATATAGATATAGATGTAGATATACATACTCTATCTCCGTGTGTGTGTGAGTGTGTGTGTGTGTGTGTGTGTGTGTGTGTGTGTGTGTGTGTGTAGCATTATTTTACATCTGTAAACAAAATATTTGAGGCTTCCTGATATGGTTGCTTGTCCAAGGACACAAAGCTAGTAAGCGTTGCAGTCTGAATTCAATCCCAGATGGCCTTATCTCCAGAATCACTGATAGCCAAAACCACAACTAGACACTACTTACTTTTTGTTGCAAGTGCCTTTTTCAATTATCCACTTTCTTTCACCACCTATGGCAAACACATTCACCAACACTGCCTTTCATCACTTTTGGAAATTGTCAGGCATCGTAGTATGAGTTCACACCAAATGTTTGCCTGCCTTTCCTTCCTTCCAGAAATATGCTTAAATATATCTCACAGCTTGTTTATTCCATCCTTCATGTTGTTCTTTTGTCTCTTTTTCAAGTTATCTTTTTTTTTTTTTTTTTTTTTTGGTTAAAGTTTTAAAACAAAGTTTATTAGAGAAAGAAGAGAGAAAAGAAAAGGAGACATGCCAGAGCTGGTATGGGTGAGAGAAACCACCTCAAAATTTCTTGCACATGTAAGATTCTTTGCAAATAGTCAACTAATTATATCTGATTGCATGATTGCATAAATCATTCTGAGATATTATGTTTTTTTCCACACGTTTGTCACTTTGGATAATTCTTGTTTCTTTCTCATATTTTCCAGAACGTTTGCCTTTCCCTTGTGATGCATAGTGTGTATAATAAATATTTTATATTCAATTCCTGATCAACGTAATATTTGAATGCAATGCCGGTCTGATTCTGATCTCTGCTTTTTTCTGCAGAATATCTTCATCATTTATTGTTCTGAGAATTTTCACTGTGAGCCAGGGCTCATGGTGTTTTTCTTTTATAATCATTTAAGGCCTAAATAAAGACTATGCTCCTATGACATTTACTTTTTTCCACCACTGGAGCAACTATTTATCTTAAATTTCTGTAATTTGGAAGCCATGTCTTCAACCACATTCGTAGGTCAATATTCTGCTTAATTTCACACGATGCTTTAATTGTGTTTTTGAATATTTGAGGAGAATGAGTGAGAGAGTGAGTGTGTGTGTACGTGTGTGTGTGTGTATGCGTGTGTGTGTGTATGCGTGTGTGTGTATGTGTTATAAATAAGCCACAAATTTAAGACAAGCAAATTCCCTTGCCTATCACTTGTGTGCTGAAGGATTATACCTTGTTGTTCACCTTTACCCTGAGAGTGCTCTGATTTAAGGTAAGCTTAATGGAGTAATTTTCTCATTAGTTTTCCCATCCCTGGAGAAGGCTCCTAAATGTTAGGTCCTGTCTCTACACCTATCCAGTCATAAAAAGAATGACTCAAGCTAATCATCTTTTTTGGGAATTCGTTTACTTCGAAGAGTTATTTTCTTTTTTATTTTGGCCACTATTCTTAGTCAATGATTAGTTTAAATATTTTTATTACTTATTTGCCATTTTTAGTTTATTTTTCCTTCAAGGGGATGGATATTTTAGTGCACTAGTTTACCATAATGCTAGGTATGGGAGTTCTAGCATCTCTTAAAATTATTGTATGTCCAGAAATTAATAATTGTTTTAAGTAATATTTTATTGTGGATTCCATATGGCTCTACCTGTTAGCTATTTCTTTAAAAAAATATTTAAGTTCGGCTTCAGTGGACAGTATGACTGATTCCTTTTTGTTGTTGTTGTTATTGTAAATAAAGTTTTTTTGTAGCATGATTTGAGGTGAAAAAAACGTGGTACATATACACAGTGGAATATTATGCAGCCATAAAGAAGGACAAACACATGGACTCTGCAGCCACTTAGATGGATTTAGAGTCTATCATACTCAGTGATCTATCACAGAAACAATGAACAGAGTACCATATGCTCTCACTCATAAGCGGACCTTGAACAATTATCATAATACTATAAGAAAGGGATTGGCAGTAGTAGGAAACTGCTGGTGGGGGTCGATTGGCAGTTGAGGGAAACTGTCAGGGGAGGGAGGGGCACACCTCATCCACAAGGGTACCTGCATAATGAACATTTGTATATCTGACCCTGAATTATCCCCCACATCTTTAAAAAAAACTTAAATTAAAAAAATTATTTTAGAGTTGTGGTTTACTTGCGGGGATTTTCTATATAAGTAAGTTGCATGAAGGTAAGGTTTAGGCTTCTAGTGGGCCTTCACGCCCCTGGTAGTAAACATAGTATACAGTGGGTGGTCATATGCGCCTTATCCATCCTCCTTCCCTTCATCAGCAGTGCCCAGTGTCAGTTGTTCTCGCCCTTTTAGTTATTTCTTAATATGTCTTTCTAAATAATAAGAGCTCCATGTAGAGTCAGTGTTTGCAAATAAACCAAAAGTGCATGGCCATTCCTAATTTTGACTAAAAGTCAAATTTGAGTAAGCATTCAACTGTGAATTTATTTTTCTACATGCTCAGCTTGCCTCAGACCTCAGGATAAACTTGAAACTTACTCATCCTATTTGCATTGAAACATCTTTCTTTTTTAACCTCTAAAAATATAATATACAGGACTTCTAAGAGTTTGATGGGTCTCTATTGCTAATAAATCATTGTTACATCTATGTAACAATGAGATTTTTATACAGTCTAGTTCCTTGTCTTTGGTGGAAGGAGAGACAGCTAATGGAAGTCTACTTAAAAAAGAATGCCATATTAAAAAACTAGTCTAGGATTTCTTTAGTTTTAGTTAGCCAAATAATTTTGCTGTTTTTGTGTATTTGAAAGTTGATTCTATAGTTATTGACACAAATGTGCTGATATTATTAATAGTTTGGCATTTTACAATGTTTTCTTTTTTGTTGGAACCTGAGTAGAAAAGTGTAAAAGACTAAATCATGTGTTCATTGCTAAGACATGTTAGAGATTTATTATTATTATTATTATTATTATTATTATTACAGGTTAATTAAACATTGCAAAGTTTAACAGTAGACAAAGTTATCACCCCTCTATTTGCTTCTCTATTAAAAATTGTGTTTAACAATCAAACTCTTACCAAGGAGCCCAGGAAACAACTGTACGCTACGTCTATACTTTTTTCTTTTTACTTTCCACTGTCTCGCTTAGTTCCTTAATTTTCACTTCCATTTTTTTCCCCTAAATTTCAAAACATTGATTGTGTCATGATATCCGAAGATTGAGGAGTACAGATTTTTCAAACATATAATCAAAATAATCATGCTTTCTTATTCAGATCTTTCAAGGATGAGAGTGAGAATAAGCTAAGGACATATTTCAGAGAAAGTATTGTATTAAAGCAAAGCTGAATGCTCTTTTCTCCTTCCACACAAGGGGCATTAGTCACAGACCTCTGTGAATCAGAGTTCCTTTTGATCTGCAAGAGATTAGCAAAGGCAGAAGGGTAAGAGTGCACTGGAACAAACATGTAGTTGTCAAGAGTTCATTCTGGTGATTACAACAGATTGACATGAGGTTCTTTGAGATTCGGCTCTTCTTTCCTTTGGCAAATGTAAAATACTTTGGGTTGTGGCAAATGTCTATTGTGCACATAAATTGATGGATGAGGGCAAGAGGTTATTGACAGGTGAACATAGTTATTCTGTGGCATGATCCTCTTAGAAATAACCATTATATTATAGCACCAAAACCCAGAGTAATCTAGACATATTTATTTCAGTTGTGATCTACTCATGGTTGAAACTACTTTAATTAGCTAATTTGATAGGAAAAAAATAACTCACATCACTTAAGCATTATAATGAATTATAATACCATTGTTGGGATTATTGCTATCTCTACACCTGGAATCTTCCAAAATAATGAGGCGATCCTTGTATTCAAATGTGAAACTATGCTAGAGATGGCAAAATGTGATGATATATTTATCTGGCCCCAATTAAGTTATTGAAAATTGTTTTCTATTTTTGGTTCTTTCTTTTTAAAATTTTTCTCTGAAATTACTACCAACAATAAAAATAAAACAAAATCAATACTCATCTTTCAGCAATGCATTATCTATATATTGTTTGTTGTTATGGTTTTTATAATTATTTTCCACAGTCCCAATATAACTCAGATTAATGAGATACACGCACTTTACTCTCAAGCCACTGCGACTTTCTTTTCTTACGGCACCATATTTTATTCTAGTGACTTCAATTAGTTTCACATATTCACTACCACACAAATGCATTTTTTGTTTTTTTTTTTTTGTTGTTTTTGGTGAAAGAGTACCACTTTATGCCTTATTTCTTCTAAGAAACACTTACAGAATGTCTCTTAAGATTCAGGCATTTCATTTAATCCAAGGCATTAGATATAGGGTTAAATGTAAGGAAAATAAAATGAACATACTTGCAAATCACTGAGCAATGAATATTTTTCCTACACATGAAAAGCCAACTGCCTGTTCCTTACTGCACACGTAGATTCATTCAAATAAACCCATTCTTTGTTTCTTCCAAGTGACTGTCTGTACTATCAAAATCAAACATTGATTTTTTTACACACAGCTTCTTTAAAGATTTATTGCCTACACAGTTTGTTGAAGGAATTGACCAAGTAGCAAATAATATTTTTAGGTAATCTTAGCAACACACACACACGATTGTTTCATTGGTAAGACATGGCACACAAGAAAGACCAACTACCAAACACTTATTTCTCCTGTAAAGATTTTTTTCGAATGCAGAAACTGAGTCCATTAAAAAACACTAGGGATTTGAGTTTTAATATTCGAGAGTTTCAGTGAGGGTTGATTTGTATTAGTGCACATGTAATCCAAAAAGACAGCATTCAAGAGATAAAATAGGTATCTTGAAAAATTAAGCACATGAATCATATGGGAAATTAAAACAAAAACAGTGATTATATGTCCATATCCCACTTTCTGTGAAAACTATTTCCTGTCTTTATGTACAAGCTGATATTAATACATTTTTTATTCCAAGCAGTTCAAAATTCACTAAATAAAACCCTCTCAAGGCAATACTTCATGTTTTATATTTTAGCTTTTGGATTTTTTTACTACTTAACTAGCTGATTAAAATTTTTATTTTGTTTGCACAGTTTCAGTTTTGTTGATTTCAATGAAATATGTATTTACTCTTTTTACTATTTAAATATGAGTTTCACAAGAATCATATTTTCTTATTTACTATTTACCTTTAAATTTCACTACAACAGAATAGAATTCTGTACATACACACACGCATATCTGTATAGATATATCTACGAAGGTATATTTATAAAATGTGAGCATATATTAAAAATGTACATGCATATGTGTAATAAGATCCACCCAACATAAGTAACAGAGAGTTTTAAAGATCAAAAGAGAACGCTATCTTTTGGAGTTGTCTCTTGAGAATATATTACCATGTTAAAAGTTTACTTGAAAGCACCATTTCAAATTTAATCTATTACCTTGCTAAGATAAGAGGGAAGTGGTTTTACTCTTAGCCATATGCTTAAAACACATCAATAGATGCAGCCTCATGCAGAAAAAGTATCTATTTTTACCCACAGGTATTAGAAAATATGTTTAGCCATATGTGAAGAGCACAGTTTGTGGTTAACTATGTATTTTTCTTCCAGATGATAGTATCTGTCCTCATAGGACATGTTTCTATTTGCAAGAGACACTTAAAACCGAGATTATAGAATCACAAATGTACAGGTAGCGTTTAGTGAAAGAAAATCTGATGCTACTTTTTATACTTTCCCCCATGGAGGCATCCATACAATGAAACAGGACAGGCATATAATAGAACAGCACATCAGGGTGAGTCACTAACGTGAAAGCTATTTTGCATTCTTGAAATCTCATTTTGACTTGACTGTCCTTACAATTTGTTAGATGAACCATAATAAAGCCCCAAAATGGCATATGTCACCTTTGATGCATGCTGCATTTTACATAATATAGAAAGAACTTATGATCCTTCAGGGGAATAGGTAGCTCAGCAGGAGAAATAATGATATGTATGAAGCTCCTAAAATGAAGTTGTCTATCCTCCTGTTAGGAAGTGTTGAGTCAGACATTTCCTGCTCAAATATTACTCGGGGAAATGTCAAACTGCACAATGTTAAATTAAGAGTTTTATATTGACAGAGACTAAATGAGAAATCAATGTGAAAATAACAAATCTGAGTTTCAAATAGTTTTGCAAAATTAGGAACAAAACCATTTCTTCTAGGGTAGCTTTGTTTTTTATTATCCAAAAAGAAACATGTGTTAGTGCAAATATGTTATGAATGAAAAAAGTAAATAGGTAAATATACACTAGATATTTTCAAGGAAATATGCAAATACTTTAAAAATCAATACTAAATCTGTAAGATAGTTTACAATGATGTAACATTTGGAAAAGTATTTTTTTTGTAATTCTCTGAAAAACATCATCAGAAACAAAAAACATCATAAAAAATATGGCTTTCGCTTCCATAAAAAAGAGAAATATATATTTAGCCTAATATTGCGATTGTGAAAAAATACTAATAATTTTCTGTAATTATAATTATAGATAAATAATTCTTTTTTCATTTAAAAAGATCAACAGCTTTCTTAATATTTAAGATGACTGTCCTAAAAATTTTATTTTTGAAAATGTTAATAAGACTGAATGCTTAACATAAGTGTTAATGTCTACACTTCCATTCTAGAGTGTAATGCATTTGTTCCTAGAGGCCTCTTGTAAAATCCATTTACC
Source organism: Carlito syrichta (assembly GCF_000164805.1). Taxonomy (NCBI): domain Eukaryota; kingdom Metazoa; phylum Chordata; class Mammalia; order Primates; family Tarsiidae; genus Carlito; species Carlito syrichta. The sequence continues at coordinate 406,982 of NW_007253107.1, forward strand.
GTTTTTATTTCTAGACCTATATTGTAAATTCTTACAGTTTTCTGTTGCCCTGGCACCATCTTGACGACAGTAGCAAGACTTAGGCAACATTGATACAGTTTCCATTTCTTTGTCCTGCCCACCTCCTTAACGTAGGCAATTCAGATATCTGTCTTATATATCTACCTCTGGTGACTAGGTCCCTAAAGCCTGACTGGGTGCAACCTATTTGACTCAACCTCTTCACTCCACATGAGCTGTGTGAATATACCACAGTGGTCATCTCTCAGTCACAGCAGAATCCCATGAAACTTGTGCCTACTTGTTGTAAACCTATCGACTAGAACTCTCTGTGGAAAACCTGCTTGAGAAATGTCCTAGGCATCAAGAAAGGCTTTGGCTTATATAGGTTTCTCACTATCTGTTGTTCCCTATCTCCTGACTGAGCATGCGTTTCCTAGATGGTGCCTCCTTCCAGTGGGCCCTGTAAAGCATGCCTCTCTCTCTCTCTCTCTCTCTCTCTCTCTCTCTCTCTCTCTCTCTCTCTCTCTCTCTCTACTCTCTCTCTCTCTCCTCCCTCTCTCCTTTCTCTCTCTCTCTCTCTCTCTCTCTCTCTCCCTCTCTCCCCGCTCCTTCCTGGATGACAGTAAACTGCTTCTCTAGTTAGGGCAGGGATAGAATTAATAACTACTTTTGTGAAAGAGACTTCAAGACCAAAAACCAAACAAAAACCAAACAGCAACAAAGCAAAAATAATGTATATTTCTGCAAAGGTGAAATGGCTTAGAAAGGTTTCATCTGTAAAAGTCAGAAATGAGATTCACCAGGAATATTAGAGGATATTTGTTAGCAAGAGCTTTGGAGCATAAAGAGTCTCTTAGAATCTACCCGAAACCATTTGGCTCTGGAAAATAGTTTAGAAATAATGTTGTTGCATGACTTTTCAAATCAAAAATGAACAGGGACAGTTCCTTTATTTTACTTTACTTTTTTGAGTTGGAGTCTCATTCTGCCACCCAGGCTTGAGTGCAGTGACATGCTTATGGCCACCCTAGCCTCGGTCAGCTGAGCTCAAGCGATCCTTCTACCTCAGCCTTCCAAGTAGTTGGAACTACAGGCACATGTCACCACATCTGGCTAATTTTTTAGATTTATTGTAGAGAAGAGGTCTCGCCAAGTTTCTGGTCTCGAGCCCGTGGGATCAGGCAATCCTCTCACCTCGGCCTCCCAAAGTGCTGGAATTATGGGCATGGATTCTCATGTTTTAGTTGTCAAAAGAAAGCTGGACAGGCCCACTCTGCCTGGTGCTGGTGCCTGGGTGGGTTGTCTGTGGTCCCGGGGATAGTTCCACCCCACTCACCTCAGTCTGCACCTGTGTGCACCATTATGGGGCCTAAGTACAGGCTCTCTCCCACACAGTATCACTCCCACCAATGCCTGACCTCATGCCTGACCAATGCCTGACCAATGCCATTACCAACATCCAAGCACACTTCCTGTGATCTGATGACGACTTGCCCAGCCTAATACCACTACTACCACAGGCTCCCGGCCCACGTGCCTACCCAGCCCATCACTGCCACTCTGTGCCCACTCATTATGCCTAGAGGCCAGAGAGTTGGTCTTCCTGTGTTATGGCCAGCATCAATGTCACACATACCACCCAGGGGCCTGAGCACACACTTACCTTCCCAGCCTACAGTTGTCATCATTGGCACAAGAGCCAGCCTCCTTGGAGACCCAAGGATCAGTCTGCCTAAACCTACTATTAGCATTGCTTATGTGCGTCCCCGTTGGGGCTCAAAGACCAGCATACTTACCCCACTGCTGTCACTAATAAGGCTCAAGAACTGACCCACCTAGCACCACTGTCCACAGCAAAGCCCCACCACAGCCTTCAATAATAATACCTGCAGTCTGAGACACTGAAAAGCTCACAGACACTACTGATATTGCTTATAGCCAGATCAATCATACAGAGACTACACAACTGTGTCCACCTAGTATCCAAGCTCAGTGCCCTACCCAATCAATACTATAGAATATTTATAAAAATAAGTCTTTTTCTATGAAAGCCAATCCAGAAAATTAGAAGAAGCAATTGTTACGCCAGCTACATAGATAGTAACATAACACAAAAACATGGCAACTGATTCCAACAAAGAAGAAATTTATAAAATGCCTGGAAAAGAATTCAAAATAATGATATTAAAGAAACTCAGTAAGAGAATTCTAAAAGCAGGAAAAAAAAAAAATCAACTCATGTATAAGGGAATCACCAGCAGACTAGTGGTAGATTTCCCAACAGAAACCTTACAGGTTTGAAGAGAATTAGATAATATATTCAAAGCTCTAAAAGAAAAAAATAAACCCTAACTTGCAGTCTAGAATAACTATCATTCAAAAATGAGGCATAAAGAATGTCTTTTCCAGACAAGCAACACAGGAATTCATCACTGCTTGACTGCTTTCACAACAAGTGCTTAAGAGAGTCTTATATTTGGAAACAAAAGAATAAACGATAACTACCATCATGAAAACACACAGAAGTATAAAACCCACTAGTAAAGCAGACATACAAATGAGAAAGAACTCAAATGTTACCACCACAGAAAGTCACTAAATTTCATTGATAAACAGTAAAAAAGAATGAAAGAATATGCAATGCCATCATGAGACCACAAAATGACAGGAATAAGTCTTCATCTATTAATAATAACTTCAAACGTACACAGATTTATTTCCCCATTTAAAAGATACAGACTAGCAGAATGAAAAAAAAAAAGATTCAACCATATGCTACCTACAACTATCTACACATAATTACACACTTTAACTCACTTAACATGTAAAGACACATATGACTTGAAGGCAAAGGAATGGAAAGGTTATTCCATGCAAACAAAAACAAAAAGCAAGCAGAGACTATACTTTTATCAAATAAACAGACCTTAGATCAAAAACTGTTAAAACGGACAAAAAAGTTATTATACAATCAAAAAAATCAATTCAGCAGGAGACTATAAAAACTTCAAATATATATACACCCAACACTGGACCACTCAGATTTATAAAGCAAAAGAGAGAGGTAGACAGAAAATCAACAAGGAAACAATGGCTGTACACTTCACTTTAGACTAAATGAACCCAACAGATATTTACAGAGCATTTTTTTCAACAGCTACAGAATACACATTTTTGTTATTAGCATAAAAAATAAGCACCAGGGTAGACCATATGTTAGGTCACAAAACAAGTCTCAAAAAAATTTTTAAAAATCATATTAAGTATCTTTTCAGACCACAATAGAATAAAAATAGAAATCAGTAACAAGGAAAACTTTGGAAACCAAACAAATACATAAAAATTAAACAGCATGCTCTTAAATGACCATTGAGTCAATTAAAAAATTACAAAGAAAATTTTTTAAAAACTTCTGGAAAAAAAGTGAAATGGAAACACAGCATACCAAAATCATTGGGCTATACAAATTTATACAAATTTCGTGCCTACATCAAAAGTATACAGATAATTTTAAAAACAACCAAATGATACACCTTAAAAAACTAGTAAAGCAAATACAAATGAAATTCAAAGTTAATACAAAAAATAAGAAAAATCAGAGGAGAAGTAAATAAAATAGATTTAAAAAGACAAAGTATCAGTAAAATAAAAAATACATTTTTGAAATAATAAGCAAAATCAATAAACTTTATACTGGCCAGGCACGATGGCTCAAGCCTCTAATCCCAGCACTTCGGGATGCCGGAGCAAGAGGACTGCCTGAGTCCAGGGGTTCGAGACCTGCCTAGGCAACTTGGCAAGACCTCATCTCTATAATAAATTAAAAAATTAGCCTGGCATGGTGGTGTGTGCCTGTAGTTCCAGCTACTTGGAAGGTTGAGGAGGAAGGATTGCCTGTGCCCAGCAGGTCAAGGCTGAGGTGACCGTCAGAGTGCTACTGCACTCCGGCCTAGGTGACAGAGTGAGACTCCGACTCCCCCCCAAAAAAAGAAGAGAGGAAGAAGAAGCTTTAACTATACTAATCAAGAAAAAAATCCAAATACATAAAACCGGACTTGAAGAATTAAACATTACCACTAATATCCCAGAAGTTAAAAAAAAATCATCGGAGACTATTATGAATAAATATATACTAACAAATTGCAAACCTAGAGGATGTGGATAAAAACCTGGAGAAATATAGCCTACCAAAATTGAACCAGAAAAAAAAAAAGAAAAGAAAACTGGAACATACCAATAATGAATAACAAGATTGAATTAGTAATAAGTCCACCAACGTGGGAAAGCCCAGAACCAGATGGCTTTAAAGGTGACTTTTACCAAACTTATAAAGCAGAACGAACACAATTTTCCTTCTTATTCAAAAAAATTGAAGAGAAGAGAATTGTTTCTAACTCGTTTTAGGATGCAAGCATTACCCTGATACCAAAACCAGCCCAGGCCACAACAAAGAAAAATGAACATAGATATGAAAATCCTCAATAAAATACTAGAAAACTGCATCTCTCAGGGCATCAAAAAGATAATTCACCTTAAGCAAACATTAAATCAAGGAGAGTTAAAGACTTAGATGCAAGACCTGAAACTATATAACTACTAGAACAAAACACAAGCAAAATGTTTCAGGATATTGGTTTAGGCAAAGATTTTTTTGGCTAAGACTTCAAAAGCATGGCCAACAAAACTAAAATAACTAATAGGACTATTAAAAAAGCAAGCTTCTGCACAACAAAAAACACAAGCAAGAGAGTGAAAGACAACCTGTAAAATGGGGGGAAGTATTTGCAAACTATGTACCTGTCAAAGGCCTAATGTCAAGAATATACAACCAACCCGAACAACTTAAAAGCAAAAAACCCAAATGATTCCATCAAAAAGTGAGCTAAGAAAACAAAAAGACATTAGACACACACACACACACACACACACACACACACACACACAGAGAGAGAGAGAGAGAGAGAGAGAGAGAGAGATCAGCAAATCTCCAACAGATAAATATACTCAACATTTTTACTCATCAGGGAAATACAATCAAAACCATAATGAAATATTATCTCAACCAAGTTAGTATGGTTAGGATAAAAAATTAACAAATGCTGGTGAGGAGTGAGGCTGCATAGAAAAAGGAAGTTCTATACACTGTTGGTGGGAATGTAATTTGGTAAAGTCATTTTAAAAACCAGTATTGAAGTTGCCAAAAAGTTTAAAAAACTAATAAAAGTACCATACACTCCAGTGATCTCCCTAATGGCTATTTATCCAAAGGAAAGGAATTCAGTATATCAAATAGATACCTGTACCACCATGTTTATTGCAGCACTCTGCTCACGATAGCCAAGATATGAAATCAAATTATTTATCTATCTGTGAACAAATGGATAAAGAAAATATAGATATATACACAATGGAATGCTTGCTTTTCAGTCATAACAAAATTTGAAATCCTGTTATTTGCAGTAACATAGATGAAATTGGGGGTTATTATGTTAAGTAAAATAAGACAGGCACACAGAAGACAAACATCTCATATTCTCGCTCTTATGTGGTAGCTAAAAAAAAGTTGATCTCATGGGGGCAGAGACCAGAATGATCATTACCAGATACTGGGAAGCTTTTGAGGGAGTGGAAATGAAAAGGTGTTGATTACTGGGTACAAAAATGCATTTAAATAGGAGAAATAAGCTCCAGTGTTCAACAGAACAGTAGGGTGACTATAGTTAATAACAATATGATGCATATTTCTTTCTTTTTTCTTTTTTTTTTTGAGTTGGAGTCTCACTCTGTCACCCAGACAGAAGTGCAGTGGCCGCTCCCGGCCACCGCAGCCTCGACCTGCTGGACTCTGGTGATCCTTCCCCCTCAACCTTCCGAGTAGCCGGAATTACAGGCGCGCGCTACCACGCCCGGCTAATTTTTTTTTTTTTTTTTTATTTATTGTAGAGATGAGGTCTCGCTGCCCAGGTGGGTCTCGAACCCAAGGGCTCAGGCCATCCACTCACCTCAGCCTCCCAAAGGTGCGGGATGACAGGCTGAGCCACCGAGCCCGGCTTGATGCATATTTCTTAATAGCTGGAAGATTCAAAATGTTTCCAACACAAAGAAATAGCAAGCGTTCAAGATGGTGTATGTTCTAAACACCCTGACTCGATTATTACATATTGTTTGCCTATGTCAAAATAACACAACTACCTCATAGGCATGTGCAATTATGTGTCAATAAAGGAAGTTTTAAAAGGGAGATTAGTTGTGGTGTGTTTGCTCTCAAGTCCAATATAAAAGAGACTCTATTTTCAGAATTCTTCTAGACAGAAAAGGAAGACCTGAGAAGAGCATAATACTCTATTTTATGATGGTAAAGAATAGAGGGAAGAAGAAAGATTCCAAGTATTAGCTTTGAAGCATTTGATGTACCATTACCAGTTCTGAAGATAGCAGGGGCCGTTATGCCCAGAAACACGGGAAGCCTTTAAGAGCTAAGAGAAGACTCTGTGACAACTAACAAGGAAATGAACTCCTCAGACTAAACGCCAAGGCACTGAATTTGGCTAACAACCTGAATAAACTTGGAAGCAGATTTTGTTTTTCCACAGGCTCCATATAAAGATCCAGACCGACAGTTTGATTCAGGTCTTGTGTCATCCTGAGGAAAGTATCCAGTATACCCTCTCTGACATCTGATCTACAGATCTGTAAGCTCATAGGTGGATCTTGTTTTAAACTTCAAGATCTGTGATAATTTTGATGTTGCTGTTCAAAAATTAATACACCTATTTAAGGCAATGAAATCTCTATCACTGGACATTGAAAAACTAAACAATTTCTATCATGAGGGAGCCATCAAAAACATGATTTTATTTCTTTGATCTTTGTATGCAGTGAATGTTAAAATGTTTTCAGGATCTTGACTGACATCTTACAACTGGCACTCGAAAAATTAACACAGAGGATTACAAATGTCCAGGATTTGAGAGATATGTTTTTAAATAAGCAGAATAGCTTCTTTTCAAGCTCTTCTGAGAGTTCCAGCAGCACCAATCAGTGAAGTAGCCACTAACGAGGGCAATAATGGATTTGTCTATGAGCTCTCAGCTTCACTCAATCCATAGCAAAGGGTTTGATATCTTAGGTTAGAAGTGAAAGGTTTGCATGCAGAGAATACTACAGGAACAACAGGATTCCTCCAACTTCTAACCACACAAATGAGGGCTCCAGTACACCAATACACGTTGTACTTTTTCCTTGATAGTAATAATCCAAAATAAAAGACAGGCAACCTACTTTCTTTCTCCCTCTAAAAGGAGAATAAAGAAGCATGTAAATGTTTTATAATTCTATTTATATGTTATATATCAAATAAATATGTCTCATATGATACAGGCTAGCAATTTTATTCCACCTTGCATTTGATTTATAGAATCTATACAAACCCAATGGATATAGCTGCTGCTTTGGCAATAAAGAACGTAAGAACAGAAACCATAAATGGTTAAAAGTAACCACAAAAACAGCTAGCTTGACTTCCTCTATTAATCAGACAACAGAAGCTAAACCCAAAAGATGTGCCCCTTCCAATTTAGGCATGATGTTCTCTAGACGGTGAGAGTGACTTTGAAGCATAAAAAGTAGTTAACCTTCCTGGCTTGATGCTGTAAAAGGTGTCTGCTTGTATCTATCTGCTTCCAGAATCATTTGGATCAAAGAAAGGTGGCACTGATCTGGTTTTCTCTTGGATTCAAACTTCCAATTCAGGGGAAATAGCAATGTGTTGCTTATTTTGAATCAATTAATCGTTTTTTCCTGTTACCATGGAGTTGAGCTCTTATTGTACCTTGAGAAAAGAAACTTGAACAGTAACTTCAGAACAATGCACCTTTTTAGCTGAAAGCATTAAAGTCATAGACTTTCACTTTAGTAACACTTTGAGACTCTTGTTAGTTTCTTTTCTCATTAAAATGATAGCACTTCAAATGTATTTAAAAATAGATGTTGTAGGATATGTTAAATATGAAAATAAAGAGGCAGAGAAGGTGACATTGGCTGATTATCTGACCAAGGTCAAAAATAAAATTTAAGCAGACACATTTGAAAACAACAGATACTATATAAGAATCCATCCTTACTGATAATTTAGTGCAGTGTTAATATTTAACTGTATGGTGGAATTTCTACATCCTACTGTATCCTCAGTAATAATATATATTTAAGAAACAGATACTTAACAATTGGCATGCCTAGGAGAAGGAAGAAATTGATTGCTAAAATCCTCAAAAGTAGCTCAAAATGGCCTTGAATTGACCTCTTATCGATTGTTAACTGAGATCCCGTCACCATGTCTGTCTCAGAGTGGATGAATTTGTTATATTCTTATATACAAGCACAGTTTTTAAAAGCAGTAGAAAGAGAAAGACTTGACAATAAACATTAGAGATCAGTATAGATCAGTATAAAGAGAGTATAGTAAGAAAAACAAAGGATATAGGCACTCGAAACTAAAGTTGATATGAACATTGTTTGAATTTGACATTGTATTTAAATGTCGCCTGAGGTTTTAGCCAAAGTTTGCAGTGACCCTGCTATAAACATATGGAATATTGTGTACAATAGTGACATGAGAGATCAAGGCAGACCCAATTTAGACTGTAAAGGTGAAACAACACATGGCAACAGAAGAAACTCTGAGAAAGACAGGGTGATTATTGGGAAATTTAGTTCGATAAAGAGACATTTTAATGGACCATAGATCTGTATACTCAGTTGTTCAAGGAGTTTATTCAACTCCTTAGTCAAATAACAGCCATCCACAGGACACTGTCATTTATTAGATTTGCAAAAATAAAAAGTATTATGAAAAGAATATATTAGTGTTCATAAGTTGACACCTCAACATAGTATTGGTTGAAATATGCACATTAGAACACCATGGGTGAAAATATTAATGTTTATCAAACATTATAACATATGCATTATTTTATATGACAAAAGAGGTCTAGAAAATTTTCCTACAGATATCTTCTTATATATGCTGAAAAACAAAAGTGCAATTGCAATTATTAAAAAAGTTTATATTAGCTAAAAATGTGATCCAATATAAATATCAAACTATATGTGACATGTTAAATTAAAGATGCATATTTATATCACAGTATGATTGCATCCATCTTAAAGAGTAAGACAAGTCTGTGAGTACTTGGGGAAAATTCCAAGATGTATTGTTATCGAAAAAAATAAAAAGTTGCGGGAGATGTGCATATACTATGGTTTGCAAAGTTTTGGTACTTTCAAGTTTTTTCTTGTTTGAAGTCAGTACACAATGAAAACAATAGGCATTCTCTAAAGAAAGCGGAGCAGACAGATAAAAAGTCTCTGACTTCCTAATGAAACCATCAAACTTCAGTATTTGTTTCAAAGTTCTTGTGTGGTAGAAAATAGAGTTGCATTTGTATTTACATTTATCAAACAGAGTATTTTCTTTGCTTGTGACTGATGCCTATATTTATCGCATTTTTTTGTTGTTAGTAAGTCATTACATGTTATATTTACCTCTTTGGAAAATGTAATGTATAAATATATTAAAGTTAACATTTCATTATGATCCTTTTAAGTAATAGAATAGGAGTAATAATATATGTATATATTTCCTTAAGGAATGTGATAGGAGTTTTTGTATAATAATGCATAAAATATACATAAATTCCTATTATAATAATTAAATTGTATGTATATACCTGCAAAGGAAGAGAATAAGTTAATATTAGAAAAAAGGGTAGAAAATTGTTTAATGAATTGGCTTAAAATATTTAAAATACTACAAAATTTTAGAGTAGTTATAAGTTTACAAATTGTTTAAGGACTTGATGAATATATGCTAATTATATCAATTTTCATGCCAATAGTTGATTGTAACAACAGAAGTTTGCTTACATTTGATTTTTTTATGTTAACCATGGCATATAATAATAGCATGAACATTCTTGGTAGATGCAAATGAGAAAATCGTATAATTATGAATTACTGAATATATAATTTTTATGTTAGTACATTTGAACATTTTATTAGTGTTTTTAAGTTATTAGACAAAGTTCTCTACTGAGACTGGTCTATTTGATTATCAGATATAGCTTGTATCTCACAATGAGTAGAAATAAAATAATTCTTATGTTCTTAAGATGATGTGTAGACTACAATACTGTATTTTACTTAGAACTGTAACTATAGTTTCTCTGCTTTAACACTTAAGAAATACATACATCTAATCTGTCTTGTTTATAGGATTAAGCACAGTGTTGACTTAAGTGTGTGCTGTGGTGATGAAGATATTACATACACATATATTCCAATCTTTTCACCTGTATATTACTATCATAATATTTGAGATTATAAAGGACAAATTTTACCATAATAAGGCTCTAATTACACTGCAGCATAATTGCCTTCCTAGCAGGAGTTTGAGTTGTCAGACCAGTAATGCCCTGGTGAATCAGAATTGCAAAAGGCACTGATGATCATTTGGATAAAATAGTATAAACCTGGGTAAAATGTCCATCCAGTGTTAACACAGATAGCCAAGACCTGAATTAGAAACAGATTCTTTTAAAATCATTCCCAAAGTGGCCAGTTGTGGTGGCTCACATCTGTAATACCAGCACTTCAGGATACTGAGCTGGGAGGATCACTTGAGCTCAGGAGTTCAAGATCAGCTTGGGCAACATAGTGAGAGCTCTAAAACAAACAAACAAACAAAATTAGCCTGATGTAGTGGTACATGTATGTAGTTTCAGCTACTTGGGAAGCTGAGGCAGAAAGATTGCCTAAGCCCAAGAGGTCAAGACTGCTGTAAGCCTTTGATTGTGCCACCGCACTACAGCCTGGGTGACAGAGTGATACCATGACTCAAATAAAAAAATTAAAAAACAAACAAGCAAGCAAAAACATGAATAAATAAAATTTTAAAAATAAAAATCTTTCCAGAAAGAAGAAATACTCCATCAATGGCCTCAATTGAAAAAAAAATATGTCATCTGTCCTTTGACAAAATTCTGGTTCTTAAACATAAAAATATATCAAAAATTAAATTAATAATGCTGTCACATTGAATGCCATAAAATAAGTTATGATTTTCAAATTATAGAAAATCATGAAAAATATTGTTTCGTTTCAAGTGTTTTTTTAGAAAATGAGTTTGCAGATTTTTACCATAAATTCGATGGACTCCAAAATTTTGAGTCTGTGTGTTGACACCACCTGAGTTCTGCTTTCAGAGACAAAGAGAAAGATTCGATTTGGATGAATCTTGCCTTGATTGTACATATTAATTCATACTATCATTTTTGTCATAAATTTTATCAGAAATAACACAGGACAGAAAAATAAGACTTCATAACCCAGAAACCATGTATTGACAAGTAGCTCTTTGATAATGACTGAAAGGTCCCCCAGATCTCACCAAAATTTATGATGATACTGGAAATATAAGCTAAAAAAATAAGCTTATGTATACCGTTCTTTTAGCTATAGATTCGTAAGTAACATGTGAAAATTATGTTACCAAAGAACAGTGAAGACAGGAGTGATAGCTCAGTGTTGGGATAATAATCAAGCTAGGAGAATTATACAAGCATTAATAAACAGTACAACAACAAATAATAATAAAATGACAAATAATATAAATAAATAACATAAAAGAAGAGGTGAAAGATGATATAAGAAGTTGAGCAAAATAATTTTGTTTTATAGCATTGATATAAATTAAATTAACAGTGCTAACTGTTTCAGACACCTGTCATTTTTTAAATGTTTGCTTAATTAATCTGTCAAAAATGAAACAGATAAGTTAAATATTTCAAATGTGTGCTGTCAATGTGTTTGTATGTATATTATTACATATAAAATTACCAGACTTATAAATTGTTGCTTACTTTACCTTTATTTGTGGTTATATATTTAATTAATACAGATATTATAATTCTTTAGTTTTTCAATTGAATAAGATCATTTATCTAATAGTTACATCAGAATTCTCAAATAAAATATTGACAAATTTTTTAAATACCTAAAAGTCTAGGACCCATCCCTGTGTAACAGTCCAATAAAGCTAGATATTAAAATGAAAATATATAAATAGTATCCCACTATGTAGAATTAAAGAAAACATTACAATTCCACCTTTAAGACATTTCAAAATTAAATATTATGAACATAAATTTTATTATTGTATTTATTTATTAAAATAATATATGAAAAAATATATGGAATGAGACAAAAGCCATATTTATTGCAAAATAATAAGATGCTTTCCTTTTTAGCAGGAAAAATAAGATAAGGAGCATAAAAGTGTTAGAAGAAGAACAAGAAAGGAATTTTAGAAAAGCAAAAATAAAAAATAAAAACAATTTAGCTGAAAACCATCTTCCAAAATTTCCTTTACAAATCATCAAAATGAATAAAACAAAAGCTGGTATAATGAAGAAAAAAGTGAGAGCACCTTTATATAGAAAATTAAGGGCACGTTTTATATGTTACATACATACATTTTTTAATATTTACATATATTTTAATACATTTGAAATTGTTATTGAATATATATATTTGAGAAAAGTATCAATAAAAAAGTTTTATTCAAGAATATAAATATTTATGTTAAAGCATTTTCATGGATTTTTTTTGAAGTGCCAACTCATTTTTTTGAAGTATGCATGAGTTTGCAGGCTACTTTTTGAAATTTTAAAGCTTTCAACAAATTATAATTTTAATTTAAATGTTTGATGAACACTGAGTATTAGAAAAAGCATATCAGAGTTGAAAATAATTAGACAATGCTACAGATTAATCCGGTTTAAATGAGTACTTCCAAAACAATTAAATATTGATTTTTAAAAATATATAATAATATCTTAGAGGTTATTTCAGAAATAGAGAAGACATGCTTAAAAATAGAGTAGTATTTTATGTTATTTACTAAAAGAAAATCAATTATATCATAGGTTTATGAAGCTAGAATAACATGAAAGATTAAAGATAGTTTATAAGTAATTTATGCAGGATGATACATTTTTATGTACAAACACGCTATGAAGACATGTCTTGTTGGTTTAAAAGAGTAAAGTAATGTTTTAAGCAAACTGAAATAAGAAATATAAATTATTTTAATTCAGGTTTTGAATTAGTAAGTCTAAAACTCCATGCCAATCAAACAGTAGTCTGGCTTTACCACACAAAAATAACAAAGATTAACTTTGGTCAATATGTACAAATAGAGACAAAGGCAGCAAAGATTCATATAGTAACCTGGTCACCCTTTTTTTATAATCCTTATCTCACACTTGGTCATACATCTACTAGTACCAAGATCCCTTAGCCCATGAAATGTCTGAAGTTAGGAAGTTAAATTGAAGACTGAAGATTTTCTACCATTAAAACTGTTCAAGATCAGGATAACTGAAATATATACAAGGGGGATTCCCTCAAAAATTGAATCATTTTTTGGTGGGCAAGGCACCTTATAAAGCAGGCTTCCCTTGCTAGGTAAGTGTTCTAGGAACTCATGGGCTTCAGTGGACCAGCTAGCGTTGCTGGGAGAGACTGACTTCAATTTCAGTGAATTTTGTGGGGGAGAGTCTTTGAACGTGTTTGCCCATTTCAAGATGGGTAATGCACATGAACAACTTGCCCATACCTCCCTGCATGTTCAGCAGTTTACTTATTATTATTATTTTTAATCAAAAAACGACATGACCCGTATGCCCCACCCTTCCTATTTACTGGATCTGGCCCTGAGAACATTTTTTGTTGTTTCTCCAGATGAAAAAAGCCCTCAGAGAGAAATATTTTGCTGATGTGGAAGAGATGAAACAAGCAGAAGCACTACAAAATCAAAACTGTTTTGAGCAGTGGAAAAAGTGCCTCAATAGGTGTATTGCATCAAAAAGAGAGTAATCGAAGGTGACAAGTTTAAACATAGAATAAATTCACATCTTCTTATAAATAAATTGTTTTGGGGGGTTCTTCTTCATACACATACAGTTTAATGTTTGTAAATGTATCTTTGGATTGGATGCTAGAAGTATGTGTTAGCCTGTTAGCCTCATTTATTTGTTTTCCTGAATTTTCTAATTGTCTCTTTATGTATTTAGAAATCTTGAGAAAGAGGTATTATACTGAAAGGTAAGTTTAAATTTCTTAAGTGAATATTGGTAAGTACCTTCATTTAAACTATTACAAGGAAACAATACCAGTTTTCAAAGAGCAGAAATATAGCTGAATTTGAGAATAAGATATTTATACTCATCTATGTGTACAAGATAAGAATACAAATTAAAATATTTAAACTGAATATCATAAGTTTGTGAAACTAGAATAACAGATAATGACAATATTGATTTGGTCCTTACAATATTGATTTTACATTTATTGAATGTATATATTCAATAGAAAAGTGATTTCTAAAGCTGATGTTAAACTTTAATATTAAAATGTTTTTATTAGAGAATAATGACAATGATGACTTTATCACTACTTACAATCTTGATTCCATTTTTTAGTTAATGAGCATAATTAGAAAAATCATTTTTTATTTTGTTATATTCTCTACATGGTTTTTATTTTAAAGAAGATACTGCTTTAGGTGTCTAATAAGTACAAAAGTACTATGGACATTTTTTCTATAATAGAAGGGTTACCAGGTAGTTATTTTTTATTTTCTGCTTTTTTTCCTGGATGGATCTATCTTGTTATGAGTCAAGAGTTTGATGTAAATGACCACAATTCATTTTCTATAACTTACTTTCTACTGAACTTCCATAACTTATTTTCTATTGAATATATACATTCTATAAATGTGATATCAATATTGTAAAAACCAAATCAATATTACCATTGTTTTTTAATAAATACATTTTAACATTAAAATGTAACCATCAGCTTTAGAGGATGCTTCAGATAATTTAGTTTAAAATTTTAATTTGTATTCGTCTCTTGTGGACTTAGATGAATATATTCAATATAGAAATGTAAATACTGCATGTGATTCAATCAATAAAATGTTATAAGTAGTGATACTAATATAATAATGACAACCATTTGTAGTTATGTGTTCCAGGTGGTTGAGCTTACTGGTTTATATGTAATAGGTCATCAAATCTTTCATAGCTACCCTAAGATACAGGCATTATTGTAATCCACATTTTCAGAAACTTAGCTTCCAACAGATTGAATGCAAGCATGAATTGTATCTGTTTAATAGTCTCCAACCCAAAATATTATCGTCCAGTCTTTTGTTGTTGTTGTTTTTAATCAAAATCTGTCTCTCTATTGAAATTATTACAGAATCTTTGGCTCATGGTTTTCTGTAACCATGAGCAAAATCACCTCATCTCCATTTTCTGAGCTACTAATTACATGCGGCACATTAAATTAAATCCCCTTGGGGGAAAAGTACATAATTAATTAATTTAATTAACAGCAAGACTGAAGAGAAGATATGGTTATCATATGATAATCACTCCTTAGGGCTATTTCTCTGGCACAATGATTCCACATTTGAGTGATAAAAGAATAGCCAATCTTTATTAGTTTTATTAATTTTCACCTAGATCAACTTCTAAACACCAAGCATGCGATGATATATTTGCAGTTAGAATCAGGCAAAGATTTTTTTTTATAGATCTGAAACAACTAAGATCCTTTAGGTTTCAATGACCTGATATTTTTGTATTTGTAAATAGGGATTAATAATAAATACAACATATTTTCTGTCCTGGTGATTTGCTTCCAGGAAACATTTGCATAAGTTTGAATATACATCTTATCCTAGCTGACTCCTAATTTAGAGCTCATACTACCTAAAATGGATGTTAGATTATGGAACAAAATAGTGAGATTTTATTTTATTAGTTTGCTACAAATTCAACTAAACAAATTGTCCTTATTACTTAGAAAACAGGTACTATAATACCTAACCTATTTATATTAAATGTAGTCATGGAGATTAAATGATAAACTAGAGGTATATTGCTATTGAAACCTATAAAGAACAAAATAAATTTACCTTTTCATTTTAGCAGAATTGATATATGATAAAATTTACAACACTAACCCTTTTTAAGTGTACAGTTCTGTAGAATTCAGTATTTTTACGTTGTCCTGAAAACATCACTACTATCCATCTCCATAACATTTTAATCTTCTCAAGTTAAAGCTCTGTAGTCATTAAAAACTATACCTCCTTCCCATAGTCCTTGACAACCATCATTCTACTTTCTGTTTCTATAAATTTGACTCTCGGGTTAACTTTTATAAATGGAATCATATCATATTTGTCCTGATGGGACTATTTATTTAACTTAGTATAATACCTTCAAAGTTCATCCATGTTGTAGCGCATGTCAGAATGTCCTTTTTTTTTTTTTTTTCAATTCTTGGTTGAAATTGCTTATCTTTGAGGACTTTGAAATGTCCTTTTTTAAGGGCTAATGATATTCCATTGTATGCACCTATTATATTTTGTTTATCCATGCATCTGATGATAGACACTTGATTTGTTTCCTCCATTTGGCTCTTGTGAGCAATGCTGACATAAACAAATAAGTACAAATTGTTTTTTTAAGGCCCTCTTTTCAATACTTTGATTGCATATTCAGAAGGAAAAATGTTGGATTATATGGTAATTCTAGTCCCAATTTTTTATAGAACTGTTACTTGGCCATTTTACACTCCCACTAGAAATGTACAAGTGTTCTAATTTCTCTACATACTTGCCTAGACTTACCGTTTTCTTTTCTTTCTTTCTTTCTTGCCACCCTAATGGGTATTAGGTGGTATCTCAGTGGTTTTTATTTGAATATTCCTAATAATTGGTAAAATTGAACATTTTTATACTTACTGGCCATTTTTATATCTATTGGAGAAATGTCAAGTGTATTTGCCCATTTGCAAATTAGGTTGCTTTTGCTGTTCAATTATAATACTTCTTTATGTCCAGGCAATTAACCACTTATCAGATATATGATTTGCTAATATTGTTCCCAGTTCCATGGGTTGCCTTTTTATTCTGTTCATAGAGTATTTTGATATGCATTTTTGAGGTAGTTTAGTGATCTATTTTTTCTTTTATTTCTTATAATTACTTATAATTCAAAAAAATCACTGCAATGTCAGTGTCTGATTTATTTTGACACTACTTTTTTTTAATATGGTGTATTGTAAGGATCTAACATTATTATTATTATTATTATTATTACATGTGACCATCAAGCTTTCGACATCATTTGTTGAACTTGGGAGGCTGAGGTGAGTGGATTGCCTGAGCCCGCGGGTTCGAGACCTGCCTGGGCAACTTGGCGAGACCTCATCTCTACAATAAATCAAAAAATCAGCCGGGCGTGGTAGCGCGCGCTTGTAATTCCGGCTACTCAGAAGGCTGAGGTGGAAGGATCGCCGGAGCCCGGCAGGTGGAGGCTGCAGTCGCCGGGAGCGGCCACTGCACTCCCGTCTGGGTGACAGAGTGAGACTCCAACTTAAAAAATAATAATAATAAAATAAAAAATTTTTAAAAAATGAAAAGACTGCTCTTACCTAATTGAATGGTGTTTGAGCACTTGTCAAAAAAAATTTGACAATATATGCAAATGTTTATTTATGGAATCTTTTCTCTAGTTCAGTGGTCTATATAACTGTCTTAATGCTGGTTACACACTGTTTTAATTACTGCAGCTTCAAGGTAAGCTTTGAAATCAAGAAAAGAACTCATGTATCTATTGGCTGTTCATATGTCTTCTTTGGAGAAGTGTCTATTCGTGCCTTTTGCCCACTTTTTAATAGGACTCCCCCCCCCCTTCATCTCACTGAGTTCCTTGTAGATCCTGGATGCTAGACCTTTGTCAATTATACAATTAGCAAATATTTTTTTCCCATTCTGTGAACAGTCTCCCTGCTTTCTTTATGGGTTTTCTGCTTTGCAAAAACTATTCAGTTTGATGAGGTCCCATTTTTCTCTTATCTTTTATGGCATATGCTTTTGGGGTTATGATCAAGAATTGGTTGCCTGTTCCAATGTCCATAAGGGTGTCTCCTGTGTTTTCTAAGGTTCTTATTATTTGAGGTTTTACGTTTAGGTCCTTGATTCATTTAGAGATGATTTTTGTGTACGATGATAGGTAGCAGTATTGTTTCAATCTTCTGCATGTGGTCAGCCAGTCTTCCCAGCACCATTTGCTGAATAAGCTCACCTCTCCACAGTGGTTGTTGGTGGTGACTTTGTTGGAGATGAGTTGGTTGCAAAATCAAGGTATTGTTTCTGGAATTTCTGCCCCATTTCATTGCTCTATGTGCCTGTTCTTGTACACATACCAGGCTGTTTTTATTATTGTAGGCTTATAACAAAGTCTAAAGTCTGGGAGTGAAATATTTCCCACTTTGTTTCTTTTGCTGAGGATTATTTTGAATATTTGATGTCTTTTGGTTTCCGTGTGAATTTCTGTATTGTTGTTTCCAGATCTGAGAAGAATTATGTTGGTAATATAATGGGAATTGCATTGAATCTGTAGGTTGACTTGGGTAGGGTGGTCATCTTAACAATCTTGATTCTTCCAATTCACAAACATGGAATATTTTTTCATTTGTTTGTGTCTTCAGAAATGCAAATCAAAACCATATTGAAATATCACCTAACTACAGTAAGAATAGCCATCATTAATCAATCAAAAAGCAACAGATGCTGGCAAGGATGTGGAGAAAAGGACACATTTCTACACTGCTGGTGGGAGTACAAACTAGTACAACTCTATGGAAAACAGTGTGGCCATTTTTAAACGATCTAGAAAATTGACCTTCCATATGACCCAGCAATCCCATTTCTGGGAATATACCCAGAAGAACTCATTCTACCAAAAACGATACCTAAGTTTGCATGTTTATTGCAGAATTATACACAATAGCAAAAACATGGAACCAATCATATTGCCCATCAAAAGTGAACTGGATAAAAAAAAATGTGGTACATACACACAATAGAATATTACACAGCCATAAAGAAGGACAAAATTATGGACTTCACAGCAAATTGGATCAAGTGGGAGATTATCATACTAAATAATCTATCACAGAAACAAAGTGGACACCACATGTTCTCACTTATAAGTGGGTCCTGATCATTTATCATAATACTGCAAGAGAGGATGCAGCAGTCGTGAGACACTGCCAGGGGAGGGAGGAAAGAGGGGGCACATAACATCACCAAGGGTGCCTGATCCTAAATCAGGGAAAATGAGGATAAGTGGGAGGCCCAACTTCACCTGTACGCAGATCACTTGTGTCCCTAATCCTGACATGTAGCCTACGTCTTTAAAATTAAAACAAGATTGTTCTGGCAAGTTGTAGTGCAAACTGGATTTTTCTTTTTCTACCAAAGATGTCAATGGAATTTTGATGATTCAAGTTTGCGTTGAATGTGTAGATCACTTTGGGCAGGTTGACATCTTTATGACTTTAAGTCTTCTGATCGATGAGCACTAGATGTCTTTTGTGTGTGTCTTTCATTTGTCCCACCAGTGACATTTTGCATTTGCTCAGTGTACAGGTCTTCTTTTGCCTCCTTGGTTAAGTTTATTTCTAAGTATTTTTTTGATGTTATTGTAAATGGATTTTTTTTCTCCACAATTTCCTTTTCATATTATTCATTGTGTATAAAAATGCAATTGCTAAAATTATTATTTATTTATCATTTGGAGTAAGAGTCTTATTTTTTTACTCATGCTGCAGTACAGTGGCGCTGTCATGGCTCACCACAGCCTTGACCTCCTGGGACTTTTCGCCTCAGTCTTCTAGTAGCTGAAGCTACAGGCATCTGTCACCATGTCTGACTAATTTTTTGATTTTTTGTTTTATTTTTTTTTGCAGAGATGAGAACTTGCTGTTCCCCAGGCTGACCTCAAACTTCTGGGCTCAAGCAATCCTCTGCCTCAGCCCGCAAGTCACTGGGTTTAGACGCAAGAGCCACTGTGCCAGTCTTAGAAATGCAAATTTTTTTTGGTCTTGATTTTGTATCCTGCAGCTTTCTGGAATTTATCAGTTTTAATATGGTGTATGCATATGTGTATTCTTTTGGATATTCTACGTATAAGACCATGACTTCTGTGAAAAAAAAAATACTTCTTCCTATCACTTTCAATGTATTTTATTTCTTTTTCTTACCTTATTGCTCTGGCTAGGAGATATGAGAAAACTTTTCTTGATCTTGATTTTAAAGAAAAAGCTTTCAGTCTCTTGCCATTAAGTATGAGGTTAGCTGTATGTTTTTCATATAAAGTCTTGTATTATGTTGATATTATTTTATTCTATTCCTAGTTTATGGAATGCTTTTATCTTAAAAGGGTATTGAGTTTTGTCAAATGCTTTTTCTGAATCAGTTGAGACATTCATGTATTATTTTTCTTCATTCTATTCCACTCCATTGTTTTAAATAATTGCTTAGGGGACATTTTCTTTTAATTTTGCTAAATAAAAAAGCAAGATAACTTATTGATTTATATGCACATGACTATGGGACATCTAAAATTCTCAGTCCAGCAGGTCAACCCTGGGGTGGCCGTGCACAGTATCCTGGGTGATGGAGTGAGATTCCAACTCAAAAAAGAAAAAAGAAAAAAAAAAAACATTTTGAGCTTATGATCATCCAATCTAAATTATTTGTCTGATAATTACTGGTAATAATTCACAATTAGCTACAAAAGAAAGTTAAATACTTTGAATACCATTTAAATAACTCATCTAACCCATTGCCAATATTTACACTATTCCTTTTGATTTCAATGCACATTCTAATTTGCCCACTAGCTGATACATTTCAATTCATCATGTAAAATAGAATTTAAATGTTACATCTTCTAAATTGTATGAGCGCATTTTATATCACTGTAGCTTCAAACATTACTCTTTGTCACATTGTTGTCTTTCATAATAAACTAACAATTGTAACAGCATCTTCAGCCCCTGAGAAAATTGTCAGTTCTCAATATCTATTTGTTGTTGTGAATGTAACTAATGTAACTAATACATTCACCAGTCAGAATTATTGTCCCCAAACCTTAGTGTTATCATGTTATCAAATTTACATTTTCATTTGGGATCTTTCTTTTGTCATATATATTATGTGCATATTATTGTCCTCCGTAGGGAAACTACTTTATGGGACAAAATGGTATCTTAATCAACTTTATTTCTACAATGCCTAACACCCACGTCTATTGAATGTATTATAGATATTTGCAATTTTCTATTTATTTATTTATTTATTTAGGTTTTAGAGACAAGGCCATACTCTGTCACCCAGGCTGGAGCACAGTGGTGCAATCGTAGCTCGGTTCAGCCTTGAATGTTTGGGCTCAGGCTGAGTGCTTGGGGAACTGCCTTTAATGCTTGGGCTCAGTGGATCTGCGTGTCTCACTTTCCCAAGCAGATAGGACTACATACAGGCATACACCTTCTTCCCTGGCTCCTTTTTTATGTTTTGTAGAGATGGAGTCTTGCTATGTTGCTCCGGCTGGTCTTAAACTTTTAAGCTCATGTGCTTTTGCCTCAGCCACCCCAAGTCCTGGGATTACAGGCATGAGCCACAAACCCAGGCCAGTTTATTTATTTTTTTCACAAAACACTTTTACTTTTCTAATCATAGGTAAATAAGACATATGAAGCATAAAATGTTTTTAAACACATCTTGAATATAAATTAAACTTGGTATTTTAAACAAACAGTAGCAGATATAAAACATTTTCCCCTTAAGTCATAAGTGACTTTAATATTCAGCAACAAATTACAATGGAGGATACTAGGAAGAGCATATTCTGTACTGAAGCAGGATACTGAAACTCAGATAACAAGTACTGAGTTTTATATGGAGATTCAATCAGATGAATATCATTAGAACACTTGAGATTTAAGGTCAAATGGTTTTATTTTTAGTTGAACTGAAAGCTTCACAATATGTATTTATACACGATAATAGATTTCTTTACCCTCATGCATTTCTCACTGTGTAAGGACTTTAAATATGTAAACTGCAATCTAATCCAATTCGGTAGTTCAAATAAATAATGTGTAAATTGCTATGTTAGTTTTTAGAGTTGGACTGAATTATCTGTAAGTCTTAGAACTGAAATTTTTTTGGGCTTCCCCTCTTCATAATTTCAATTCATTCTGCTTGGATACTTTACTTTGAAAAACTCCTTCATTCATCTAAATAGTATTATTTCAGTTTAAATGTATCCATCATTATCACTCTAAAATTATAATTCATAAACCAAAGGAAATTTTTTAAAATTTCAATAGATTTAGGGATACAGGTGGATTTTGGTTCCACAGACAACGTGTGCAGAGGTAAAGTTTGGACTTTTAGCACACCCATCACCGGAAGCCATTATATCAAAAAGACATCTGTACTCACATGTCACAGCACAACTTGCAATTGTAAAGATATAAAATCAGCATATGTGATCATTAACTGATGAGTGGATAAAGAAATGTGGGATATATACACATATATCTCCAGCATCACATTTATTTATTTATATATATCGTGAAATATGACTCAACTTCAATAAAAGAATGAAATAATGCCATTTGCAGCAACTTGGATGGAACTGGAAGCCCATATCCAAACTTAATGCCTTAACAGTGGTTGTTGAATTGTATCTGTAGCCTGTGCTATGACCCTAGCAGAAACCCAATCAAAATCTGTTTGCTAAATGAATGAATCTGAAATAAAACTGCAGTGGTTTGAATATGTCTCTTCTAGAATTCAGGTGTCGTGAGTGAGATATTAAGAAGCAGGGACAGTAAGAGGTGATTAGGCCATGAGGACACCTTCTTTGTAACTGGGATTAAGGTCCTTATAAATAGAGGCTTCATGCAGCCTTGGCTAGCTTGCCTTTCTACTTTTTGCCATATGAAGAATAAGCAAGAAGGCTCTCACCAAATGGCAAATTCCAGTGCCCTGATCTTGAATTTTCCAGCCTCCAGAATTGTAAGAAATAAATTTCTCTTCTTTATAGAGTATTCGGTATGTGGTATTTTGTTATAACAGCACAAAACAGACTAAGACAGGAACATAGCTATGTTTTAGGATGAGTCACATTTGGTAATAAAAAATAACAGAATTTGCTGGGCTTGGTGGCTCAGCTTGTAATCCCGTGCCTTTGGGAGGCTGAGGTGAGTGGATTGCCCGAGCCCGCGGGTTCGAGACCCACCTGGGCAGTGAGACCTCATCTCTACAATAAATAAAAAAATCAGCCGGGCGTGGTAGCATGCACTTGTAGTTCCGGCTACTTGGAAGGCTGAGGTAGAAGGATCACTGGAGCCCAGCAGGTCGAGGCTGCAGTGGCCGGAAGCGGCCACTGCACTCCAGTCTGGGCGACTGAGTGAGACTCCGACTCAAAAAAAATAAATAAAAATAACAGAATTTGTAGTTAGATTGATGACACTTAAAATAAATCATATCTAACTTTCCCTTTTCCCATATCAGAAATTGAAACCTGGAGAGATTAAGTAATGTGCTCTCACTGTACTGAATTCAGGGAGATGGATCTTCATATTTTAGATACACTGTTTAATGCATATGAATTCTTTTTCTTCTCACCCACAGCTCTATGTTACTGAAACTCTCCTGTTCTGTGCTGAGGGTGGGTGTTATCAAGATAAGGCCTCCCTCTCCCCTCAACTTCCAGGCTAGGACCATAGTTGCAACATAGTAAGCGCAGGAAACAGTTTTGTTATCCCCTCCCCCTCAAGACCCAAGTTGGAAACACTGTCTGGCAGGTGCAGCTGAAAAGACCCAGATTCCTTTTTCTCACCCAGTACTTGAACCTGAAGTGGAAGTTCTTCTCCAGGGGCAGCAGATTGAGATACTGAAAAATGATTGCCCCGTCTGCTTGTGAAATAGGGAGAGGCCAAACTTAGAAGACCAGGGACTACCATTTATCCCAGGACTTGCTGGAAGACCATGGAAAATACCCTGGGAAATACCAGCTGCTGTCAATCATCCCAGGTCCTTTGAAGAGACCTAGCTATTCAACCCAATGTGAGAGGTATGCCATAGAGGCAAGGAGCTTCAAAGATCTGCCTGGGGATATGGGCCTTATTTGAAACACAGTTTGAAGAATTGCATCCCTTGGAGCATTGTTGATAGAGGAAAATTAAGAGGGTTCTTGTGGATTCCTGATGTTGATAGCAATAAGTAAAACAGTAGAGAATCCAGAAGTTCAATAAAGACAACCAGGGCAAGAGACCGCTATGAAGACAACTCTCCTGGGATGATCTATAACTTGGTTTTGGGAACTTTGTGTATGCACTAGGCTGCATCCATTCAGAAGTCATTAGAGGAAGATACCTGGGAAATTTAAACACGTTTCTAAAGCTGCTCACATATCCATCCACAAAGGGTAGAAGTTTCATTAACAGAAGGGACTTAGGCAAAACCTCTGGCCAAATACTGGCTGAAAAACAAAGTGAATTCACCGGTGGTAACTAACAGGCAAAAATATTTGACAATAAAATTATGTGCTTCCCTGCCAGGTGTCCCTTGCCATATGTGTGCCCAAGTCTGTCCCCTGTCAGACGCAATCAGAGAAAAGTTCCAAGCTACAAGGTCAAGTTGAATGTGGGTGAGAAACATAAATGCTCAAAACTATGATAACAATCCCTCATTCACACGCACACAGCCAAACAACAGCCAAACAAATAAGAAAAGAGAAACATAATGAATTTTGTGAAGTCGATGATTCTACCTCAGACCCTCTGGCCAATAAGACATTGATTTACATTCTCTCTTCCAAATAGCAACTTTTGAAATATAGATGACTATGCAAAGCTCATTTATATGTTCCCTAATACATGAAAGCCCAAAGTCTGTCCAGTTATAGTTTAAGAAGCTCCAAGGATAATACCTCTAGGTAACATGTTTCCTTTCTTTTAAAAAAAAATCATGTTGGAACAATAATATTTACAGCAAGATATTTCTCATGCAACTTGGTAACCCTGAGACAGGAATAAGATGGCGACGGCATAGGTGGACTTGTGAGATTCTCTGAATGTGAGTTCCCAAAAAGACTCTTACTTTTCTTCCCCCAACCCCCAGCCCAACACTAGCCACGCTGGTCCAAGGCCCGGGGATCTTCAGTCCCACGCAGGGCTGGATATTGCAGCCCCCTGCTGCTGCTGTTCCACGGCATGCATGGGAGTCTCGAATCCCAGCTCCCTCCCTGGCTACATCGTCTCCCGCCCGGCACCCAGCACCAAGCCGCCGGTCACTCAGGGAGGCTCTGGGTGCCCACCCGTCAGAGACACTGGTCCCATTCCTGGCTGAAGTACCCTGTGGGGGGCCCAGGGCCACTCTCGCCATTCACCACCTGTCCTTTGGAGCTTTGGAGCTCTGGAGCTCTGGGCCCACCCTGGCTGAGGCACTCAGTGTGTGACCCCAAGCTGGGGGACCCAGACAAGCAGAGAGAAATGGATCTGCAAAAACTGCCTCGGCCATTCTCCAGGCAGAGACTTCAATTGCCCCGCCCACCTATCAACAAACCCTACCTCAGTTCCTTAGGTAACATCTGAAACAGGAGACAAAGCCCCACCCCTACGCTGAATCAGACAAAAGCAATCCCCAGGCAGCCGACTAAAAAAAACAAAACCCAAACTGCAAGTAAATTTAACTGCCTGCAATGAAAAACAAAGGGGAGAGGTCGGAGATCAGAGCTGAGTGACTTTGGTTTGATCACTTATTTTGACTTATGATTTTATCATTTTGACTGTTTGTTTTGATCACATTTGTTGTTTGCCTTCTGACTTACACTGTTTCTTGATTTTATTGGTCTGTCTCTGTGTAGCTATTAGTATTCTTTAGGGAATCTTTCTTATGTGTCTTTTTTCACTTCTTTCTGGCCTTGTGTCTCTTTCTCACCCGATAGTTGGTATGTATGTCTGTTTTCCCTCCCACTCTTCTCTCTTTCTAACTTCCTATTGCACCCCCTTCCTCCATTATTTTCCTCTTTTATACCCCCCTTCTTAATCTAGGGACCAAGATTGGATAGACTGTAAGGCAGAGGGAAATAGGTTCCAGTGTGCTCATATACTGAATGGACAGATTGTAAGACAGAG
Organism: Carlito syrichta; assembly: GCF_000164805.1. Classification (NCBI taxonomy): domain Eukaryota; kingdom Metazoa; phylum Chordata; class Mammalia; order Primates; family Tarsiidae; genus Carlito; species Carlito syrichta. The sequence goes on from NW_007253107.1 coordinate 433,124, forward strand.
GGAAATAGGTTCCAGTGTGCTCATATACCTGTTCGTGGATGCTAGAATCAGCATATACATTCTGAACCACAGCTTTCCTCTCAATTAAACCTCAAAATTGCAAAAAGTACAGATTGCAGCCTACACTCCAACCTCAAAAGTGAACAAAGCCACAAGACCCTCATATGTAAGAAGAGGATATTGCAGAAGAGAAATAAAAGCAACCCCCCCTTCCCTCAAAAGAAGATTAAAGAAGGGGAGGGAAAGAGGGAGAGAGCGCAAAATCTACACAAAGTACCAAAAGAAGAGTATGGATCTCTCCCAGACTCCTGGGAGGGCAGACACTGAGAAAACTGACTTCGGAATGCAAACAATGAAGAGCCCCCAGAATGAAGGGTCTCAAACTACAAACCTAGATATCAAGACATTAATGGAGAGATTAAAAAAGAATTGAAGACACACAAGAAGAAACTAGGAAGGAGCTGATATCTGAGATAACAGTAATAAAGAATACTGTGAATGAAATAAATAACAAACTGATAAGCACAGAAAGCAGAATTACCCAAGCAGAAGAAAGAATCTCAGAGTTTGAGGGCCAAAATATAGAACTAACAAAACTCTTAAAAACAAAGAAAACAAGCTCAAAAAGACAGAACAAAATCTTCAAGTGGTGAGCGATTACTTCAAGAGACCGAACCTAAGAGTAATTGGCCTTTCTGAGGCAGAAAGAGAGACAGAGACCACACTGGAATGTCGGGAGCCACAATCACTAGTAAAAGTAAGGTAAAAGGAACCTGAAAACAGGAAAAACGACGGCTGGGAGCAAGGCCCCAGTAAAATGCGGCCATGACGGAGGCAAAGCCCCATGGATCCTGTTGAGGGACCTCCCTAGCTTTGAAGGATTGCGTGCATAGGCTTGAGAATGTTCCCTCTTTAATTGAGATATAGATGTGCACATGGATGATGGCATTTGACAGCAAAAATTATACATAGGCATAATGGAGGTGAGATTGCAGCAAAAAGGGTGCCCCTTAGGGTGTGTAAGGATATTTTTCAGTAAACAGCAGGAGGCCATGAAGAATGAGTCAGCCACTTCCTCATAAACAACATACCCCAGCTGAGAGCTGGTGGAAAACAACTGTTTGAGATAAAGAATAGGTTAAGATATTTTAGGATTAAATAAGCAGTTTAATGAAGATAGAATTTAGAATATTAATAATAAGATAGTAAGATAAGATAAACTAGTAAGATAAGAGATATATAATAGTATAAGTGATAGTTAAGAAAATATAGAGATATAAGGATAGAAATAAGATTAATAGATATAAATATATAGTAGTAAGTAAGTTTAAATAAGACTTAGGGTTAAGGTTTAGCTTTATAGGGTAAGGATATTATAGGCCTATAATAGTAATAGTTATAAGAAAGTTAGGAAGAAAACCAGGATGTTTC
>NW_007253107.1:434574-435052 GCF_000164805.1 Carlito syrichta
GGTTAGCAACATAAGATACATTTGTGGGTGCAGGGCCGAGTGGAAAACCTATATAAGCTTGTGAAAAATAAATAAAAATTGGCAGAGTCTTGAGTGCTCCCCAGGAAGAGGATTCCTGTCGTTTTCATCTTCTCTTTTTCACCGCTTCCCGATTCTCCCATCTCAAGCCCTGACTGTCTCCTGGAGCTGGACTCCAGCACTTTAACAAACTTTCCATGAGATCATTCAAGAAAACTTCCCTTATCCAATCAGTGATGCAAAAATTTAAACACAAGAGATTCAGAGAACTCCCGCAAGACAACAAATGAGAAGACCAACTCCTAGACACATAATAATTCTCTGAAACAAAGTAGGCATAAAAGAAAAAATCCTAAAAGCAGTGAGAGAAAAAGGCCAGATCACCTACCATGGAAGACCAATCAGAATAGCAGTAGATTTATCTACAGAAACCCTGCAGGCTAGGAGAGCTTGGAGCCCT
>NW_007253107.1:435189-470773 GCF_000164805.1 Carlito syrichta
GAAAGTACTAAACACAGAAGAAAAGGAAAAAAGAACAACGTTCTTCACAAGAGTATAGGGAAAAGAATAAAATATACAAGAAACAATGCCAAAACCAAAAGAAAGACAAAAAAAAAACCATGTGGAAGTACAACAACTCTATAAGAACTCTATGATAGGGATGAACTCTCACATTTCAATAATTAGCCTGAATGTGAATGGGACTAAACTCACCACTGAAAAGACATAGAATGGCAAAATGGATAAAATATCACCAGGCAACAATATACTGCCCTCAAGAGACCCATCACACTAGAAAGGACATACACAGACTCAAAGTAAGAGGATGGGAAACAAATTTTTAGGCGAATGGTACACAAAAGAAAGGAGTCGCAATTCAGACAAAATACCATTTAAGCTATCAAAAATTTAAAAAGATACAGAGGGCTACTACCTAATGATAAAAGGCTCACTCCACCAACAAGAAATATCTATCCTAAACATATATGCACCCAACATAGGTGCATCAACTTTCATAAAGCAACTTCTAGGAAAACTAAAGAAAGATATTGACTCTAACACCATCATAACTGGACACTTTAATACCCCACTCACAACCCTAGACAGATCATCAGGACAAAAAATCAGCAGGGAGATCCATAACTTCAATGTGACTCTGGACCAAATGGACTTAATTCATACCTAAAGAACATTCCATCCAAAGAACACAGAATACATATTCTACTCATCACTGCATGGAACGTAGTCTAAGATCGACCACATAATTGGCCATAGATCAAGCATAAGCAAATTTAAAAGGAACAAAATTCTACCATGCACCTTCTTGTACCACAGTGGAATAAAAATAAACATTGACACCAACAAAGTACCCCCAAAACCCACAAAGATATGGACACTAAACAGCATGATGCTAAACAACTCCTGGGTCAATGATGAAATCAAAACAGAGATCAAAAGATACCTGGAAACAAATGAAACAAATGCAAATGAAGAAACATCTTACCAAATCTCGCCTTAAAAGCTGTAGTAAAAAGGGGAATTTATATCCCTACAAACACACATGAAGAAAATGGAAGGAACACAAATTAGTCTAACAAGCCACCTAAGGAAGCTGGAAGAGCAAGACCACAAAAACCCTAATTTCAGTAGAAGAATCTGATCACCAAAATAAAAGTCCAAATCCAGGACATGGAAGACAAAAAGATAATACAAAAAAATCAATGAAACAAAAAGCTGGTTCTTCGAAAGGATAAACAAGATCAATGGTCCCCCAGCTAGACTGACCAAGAAAAAATGAGAAAAAACCCAAATAAGCACAATCAGAAACACAAAAGATGTAGTCACATCTGACCCTGAAGAAATACAAAAGATCATTAGAGACTACTATGTACACTTGTATGGAAACAAACTTGAAAACTTTAAGGAAATAGAGGACTTTCTGACATCACACAACCTACCTAGGTTGGAACAAGAAGAAATTGAGACCCTAAATAGACCAATAACAATCAAGGAAATCGACTACATAATAAGAAAACTTCCTACAAAAAAAAGCCCTGGTCCAGATGGCTTTCCAGCAGAATTCTGCAAGACATTTAAGGAGGAGCTGATACCAATCCTACTGAAGGTATTCCAGGTGATTGAAAAAGATGGAACTCTCCCCAAATCATTTTACGAAGCCAACATCACATTGATACCCAAGCCAGATAAAGATCCAACAAAGAAAGAGAACTACAGGCCAATATCTTTGATGAACATAGATGCTAAAATTGAAGATCCTAGCAAACTGGATTCAATAATACATCTCAAAAATCATCCATCATGACCAAGTAGACTTCATTTCTGGGATGCAAGGCTGGTTCAACATTCGTAAAACCATAAACGTAATTAAATACATCAACAGTTGTCAAAACGAAAACCACATGATTATATCATTAGATGCAGAAAAAGCTGTTCATAAAATCCAGCACCTCTTCTTGATAAAAACCCTCGAACATCTAGGTATACAGGGAACATACCTCAAAATAGTAAAAGCCATCTACAAGAAACCCACAGCCAGCATACTCCTAAACGGAAAAAATTGGAACCATTTCCCCTGAAAACTGGAACAAGACAAGGATGCCCACTCTCACCCCTCCTGTTCAACATAGTATTGGAAGTCCTGGCTCGAGCAATCAGAGAAAAGAAGGTGTATCCAAATAGGAAAAGAGGAAGTCAAGTTATCTCTCTTTGCAGATGATATGATTATCTACCTTGAAAACTCAAGAGAATCTGTCAAAAACGTTCTTACACTGATAAAGGCCTTTGGCAAAGTCTCAGGATACAAAATAAATGTGCAAAAGACAATCATATTTCTTTACACCAATAATAAACCAACAGAAACCCAAATAGAAAGCACAATTCCATTCACAATAGTCACACAAAAAATGAAATACCTTGACATCTTCCTAACCAGAACGTGAAAGACGGAACACTGCTCAAAGAAATCAAAGATGACACAAACAAGTGGAAAAATATCCCATGCTCATGGATTAGAAGAATCAACATTGTGAAGATGACCATCTTACCTAAGGCAATTTACAAATTCAATGCAATACCCATCAAATTACCAGCAGCATTCTTCTCAGACCTAGAAAAAACACAGGAATTCATATGGAAACACAAACGTCCAAGAATAGCCAGAACAATCCTCAGCAAAAAAAAAAAAAAAAGCAGGTGGTATCACATTACCAGATGTCAAACTTTACTATAAAGCTACAATCATCAAAACAGCTTGGTATTGGTATAGGAACAGGCATATAGATCAATGGAATAGAATCGAGATTCCAGAAGCAAAACCTCAATTTCTCAACCAACTCATCTTCGACAAAGCCTCCACCACCTACCACTGGGGAGAGGAGAACCTATTCAGTAAATGGTGCTGGGAAAACTGACTGACCATATGCAGAAGATTGAAACAGGACCTCTATGTATCCCCATGCACAAAGTTTAACTCCAAATGGATCAGAGACCTAAATGTCAAACCTCAAACCATAAGAACCTTAGAAAAGGAAGGACATACCTTCATGGAAATCGGAACTGGCATCCAATTCCTCAACAAAACCCGAAACCCACAGGTCATAAGAAAGAAGATAGACAAGTGGGACCTTATTAAACTGACAAGCTTCTGCAAAGCCAAAGAAACCATCAAGAGAGCAGGGAGACAGCCTACAGACTGGGAAAAAGTATTTGCCAACACCAGGTCTGACAAAGGCTTAACATCTTGGATCTACAAGGAACTCAAACATGCTGAAAAGAAAAAAACAAACCCCATTATAAAATGGGCAAAAGATATGAACAGACACCTCACAAAGGAAGACATCCGAGCAGGCAACAGACACATGAAGAAATGTTCAACCTCACTAATCATCAGGGAGATGCAAATCAAAACCACACTGAGATACCACCTAACTCCAGTCAGAATGGCAGTAATCAACAACTCAAAAAATAACAGCTGCTGGAGAGGGTGTGGCAAAAAGGAAACACTTCTACACTGTTGGTGGGAGTGTAAACTAGTGCAACCTCTGTGGAAAGCAGTGTGGTGATTCCTGAAAGCTCTAAATATCAATCTCCCATATGACCCCGCAACCCCCCTACTGGGATTATATCCTGAAGAACTCAAATCACTCTATAAAAAAGATACCCGCACACGTATGTTTATCGCAGCATTGTTCACAATAGCAAGAACCTGGAAACAACCATGCTGCCCATCAAAAGAAAACTGGATTAAAAAAAATGTGGTACATATACACGATGGAATACTATGCAGCCATAAAAAAGAACAAAATCATAAATTTCACAGCAACCTGGATGGAACTAGAGTCTATAATACTGATTGGACTCTCACAGAAACAAAGATCCGAGTATCACATGTTCTCACTCATATAATGGACCTTGAACATCCAATGTAATACTATAAGAAAATGACTGACAGTAGTGGGAAACTATGGAGGAGGAGGGAGATGGGATTAACGTTAGCAAATATCTGTCTGGGGATGGGGAAACACCTCTTATCAACAGGGTGCCTGAATGAAACATGCTTGTATACCTAACCCTTTTAACTGTACTCCACAACATCATAATAAAAAATATTGATTAAAAAAATGATTCTTATTTAATGAAGAAAGTGAGTAAATGTAGTCCCATTTCCCACGTGTTTTTTTTTCTTTTGAGACATAATTCACAAAAAAAAAAAAAAAAATTTGACAACCCTGTCTGTTATCTCTGCTCTGAAAAAGCTAACTTTAAGAAACTGCAAACGAATATGGAAATTCCAAAGTGATTTAATGCAAGTTATCAGATTTTAAAAGGTATTCCTAATTAATTTAATAATTAATGAGTAGGTTTATATTATTAATACATATGGGATATTAAACTGACACATCTCCTTTTGAACAAATTGCCACATGATTTGATGAGCAGTATTCAGTAATCATTAAAATGGAATTATAAAACAGAATTATAAATTTTTAAAAATAAAATTATAATTATATTGCTTCATGTCAAACTTTAACAATAGTAGTGTAAACGTGAACAATCTATGTAACAATCTATGTAAACCCTGTCATACCCTCTTTAGCAGGAAAACTCAAAAACCTATTCTACTCCTGAGTGCAGTGGCTCATGCCTGTAATATCAGCACTTTGGGAGGCCGGAGTGAGAGGACTGCTTGAGTCCCGGAGTTTGAGAATAGCCGAGGCAACATAGTCAAACCTCATTTCTGCAAAATAATAATAATGGCCAGGCGCAATGGCTCAGCCTCTCACCTCCGGGAGGCCGAGGTGAGAGGCTTGTGTGAGCCCACGGGTTCGAGACCAGTCGGGGTTTTAATTTATTGTGCTGAAGGTTTGATAGCTTAAAATTTGAAAGGTGCTTACTAGAATGAAAGAAAGTGAAGGTTTAATACGGAGGTTTATATTCCAGGCACAACTTCTAATCAAAAACGTATACCTATTTTTCCCAACTGCTCTTTAAGTTGCATTTGATTATTTTTTATCTTTAATACTTGTAATTCTAAACAAATGCAAGGATCTGTGAAAGAATCAACCATTATGCAGGCCAACAATTCAGACTGTCTAGTGTTAATTCAGGTATTTATTTATTTAAGTTGCCTTGATACCATTTTACTTTCTTAACAAGTATATCTATTTGAATACAAATTCATTCTGTAAAATTCACACATTGAAAATCTATATCAATCACATGGAAAAGTTAGTGAAAATGAAATATAACATTTATTTCATGTCAGTTCATAAAGTACAGTCTACTATTAAAAACACTTTTAGATTTATGAAAATACATTCCAAATCCAGTAAGTCCATCTCTACAGTAAACTAAAAAATTATCTGAGTGTAGGGGTGTGTACCTGTAGTTCCAGCTACTTGGAAGGCTGAGGTGGATGGATTGCCTGAGTCCAGCAGATCAAGGCTGTGGTGACCGTGAGCATTCCAGCCTGGGCAACAGAGTGAGATTCTGACTCAAAAAATAAAAAATAAAAATAAATAATAATAATAATAATAATAATGATAATTTGTGTTCCTGTAGTCCCAGCTACTCAGAAGGCTGAGGTGAAAATGAGAAGCCAGGCTTGGTGGCTCAGCCTGTAATCCCGCGCCTTTGGGAGGCTGAGGTGAGTAGATTGCCTGAGCCCACGGGTTCGAGACCCGTCTGGGCAGTGAGACCTCATCTCTACAATAAATCAAAAAATCAGCCGGGTGTGGTAGCGCTTGCCTGTAATTCCGGCTACTTGGAAGGCTGAGGTGGAAGGATCACCGGAGCCCAGCAAGTCGAGGCTGAGGTGGCCGGGAGTGGCCACTGTACTCCAGTCTGGGCGACAGAGTGAGACTCCAACTCAAAAAAAAAAAAAAAGAGCATCTGAGCCCAGGAGATCAAGGGTCGAGGTTGCAAGGATCGAGGGTGCAGTGAGCCGTTATTGTGCCATTGCACTCCAGTCTGATCTACAGAATGAGACTCCCACTCAAACAAACAAACAAACACAAACAGACAAAAAAAGAAATTATTTTGACTCATTTGGTTTTTATAAAAATGACATATACGTATATCTACTTGGAAAAACTCAATATTTATTAGTTTTTGTTAAAAGTAAAGATTTATTGGAACTTTACAAAAGTTGAGTGAGGACAATGAAATAATAATTGTATTACACTTTATCTAAACCTGTCATCTAAATCTTGGCCTAAAAGTATGAATTGAAGGCTGGCATATTTCTAAAAGATTTACTGAATTCAAGATTTAAATATAAGGTTTTAATTTATTGTCGTGCTGAAAGTTTGATAGCTTAAAATTTGAAAGGTGTTTACTGAAATGAAAGAAAGTGAAGGTTTAATACAGAGGTTTACATTCCAGGCACAACTTCTAATCAAAAACGTATACCTATTTTTCCCAACTGCTCTTTAAGTTGCATTTGATTATTTTTTATCTTTAATACTTGTAATTCTAAACAAATGCAAGGATCTGTGAAAGAATCAACCATTATGCAGGCCAACAATTCAGACTGTCTAGTGTTAATTCAGGTATTTATTTAAGTTGCCTTGATACCATTTTACTTTCTTAACAAGTATATCTATTTGAATACAAATTCATTCTGTAAAATTCACACATTGAAAATCTATATCAATCACAAGGAAAAGTTAGTGAAAATGAAATATTTATTTCATGTCAGTTCCTAAAGTACAGTCTACTATTAAGACCAAACCCTTTTAGATTTATATAAATACATTCTGAATCCAGTAAGTCTATTGTCACAAATCTGTAGGCAATAGCAATTTCCAACAGTGGGGCTTTTTCATGTGTTAAGGAGGCATTTCTAAAGTGAGATCAAGTAAAATATGTTCTATTTATTTTATACCATCGCTTCTCAACACACCCAGCCCACCTCCTGTTTTTTTTTTAGAACACGAGTGCAGTGGTGCTGGCAAATGTTTACAGTCTCTGGGGAAAATGACCCCAATATAGAATTTTCCATTTTCACAATGCGATTTTTACCATGGTGACTCTCCACGAACTTGATGTCAACTAATGCAGAGCAGAGATACATACAAGGCGTCCTGGAACCTGTGGACAGGAACCAGCTCCAGATCAGCAGGCTGGTTATTAACGAATGACTTTCTGGAGGTAAAAATAAGCAGGGGTGAGAGCAGTAAGACCACTGTTTCACTGATTCTGTCTATGCTGTATGCAAGATGTACATAGCTTATTGTATGTCAAGTCTTCGTTAATATTATATCTGCTCTTGTAAAGATATCACAACATTTTAACATGCATTATATATGTTCACATAACACTTCTCACCAGTTCTAAGATAAAATTTTTGGTTAACTCTTAGGAGGATGACTTATTCCAAAACAGGGATCTATAGCCAATAGAGTGGTTATTAAACCAGCCTTCATGGCATATAAGGACTCCGCTGACTAACTTTGAAGTAGTAAATGGGCTCTCATCTGTTTTATACATTTGGCTTTCTTTCCAGGTTTTGTTTAGACAAAAATAAAGAATCTGTTTTTTTAAAAAACTGAACATGACTAGCATAATTGATAGAGCACAGAATTTGAAACCAGATGTGTAATATTTCAAACTCCAGATGATTAAACTTATATGACTTCAGTCGGTAAATCTGACCGCTCTGCACAGTAGCTGGGAAGATAACCAAAATGATTAGCCAAGTACTCACCACAGTGCCCCAATTTTAGTGTCAGATTTTGCTAGACGCTGTGACTTTCTCGTGATTGCTAAAATACCAGGAATTTCACACCAACATATGTTAAGGTATGTCAGGTTGCTAAAGGGCTCATATTTGATTTCTTTAACACTGGAGCAATATCTAAAATTTTCTCTATGCATATTTAATTGCATGGAACCATTATAGCAGTATATAATTTCTCCTAGATATCCTCTATGGGAAATGCTTTTTCCTTAGTCAATTTAATATTCTCATACAAACTAAAACAGACAAACAGAAATCTTATTATCTTACATTATTTTTCTTTAAATTAGATTTCTGTGATAAACAGTGAGTTTCAAGATCGTTGTTGCTTTCTGGTCACAATGTTCATCTCCTCTGAGCTCAAAATTTCCATTTTCTCTCGTCAAATTTTGTCCTGAACCTATGTCATAAACTTTACTTCATCAAAGTTTTTGTCAGTTTTTCTTTCTTATTGTATTAACTCAACATCAAAACTGTAGAGTTTTATGAGTGTTAAATAAATTCATGTATGTGAGACAGAATATTGCCTGCCTTATAGAAAAGGTTTAATTATTATTTAAGCTATTACTAATACATACTCATTGATCTTCTATTGTGTTCTGTGCTCCATGAAAGATGGTAGTGATAAAACAGTTAGCAAAATAGATGTCTATTGCTTCTAAAAATGCTGATATTCTGAACTGAGATAAAAAGAAATATACAAAAAATTTCTTAGCAAGGATATATGATAATGTCATAGAAAATATTGCTTTGAAGATAAAGGAAAACTTTCTTGATGGAAGAAAAATTTCAACTGGTACTATTGGTGAATATCAAGTTTTTCAATGTTATATTACTCCTAAAAAATGTCCTAAAAAGAAATTTAGATTTTAAAATTATGATATTTCAGTATGTAAACTTGTATAAGATGGTTGTAAATTAAGAGAAAGTCCAGGTCAACATTTGTTGTACTGATAAAAAGAATTAGATTCAAAGAAGCTAAAGAATATGTCTGTGGTTTCAATTAAAATTCAAAATGGCTTATTTTTTATACACCAAGTATTCTTCAACCATTGAAAAGCTGAGAAAGTCAACAAAAATAATTTTATTGTCAAAAGATAACTTGTTAGTAAATCTTGAAATACTGCTATCCTATGAAGAAAAATAGTCAATGAATGAAATGAAAGTCTTGATGAGGTGTAGGGTACCTGCATAATGAACATTTGTATACCTAACCCTGAATTGTACTCCACATCTTTAAAAAATAAAAATAAAATAAAATAAAATGAAAGTCTTAGTTTATTCATTCAACAAATAGTGTTTGAGTGCAAAATTATGTGCTGTGGTTCAGGTAGTAGAAAAAAGCATGCAATTTATGTTCTTTCTGGCTGATTACATTCACATAGAAGAGAATAAACAATAAACATATAGCACTGAGAATAAATAGTAAGCCAGATCATACTTCTCTGGAGAGAAGTACTATAGATAGAAGAGACAGAGAATACATGAGTAGGGTTATTTATTTATCTGAATAATGTGGTCACTGAAGACCTCACTTTTACAGATGACTTATGATCAGATATCTGAAAAAGGTGGATGAACAAACTATCTGCAAAAATGGCAAAAGAACTTTCTGGGTAGAAGGAGGATCAAAGACAAATGCATTGTTTGTAACGGTCTTTGGTTTATGTGCGTAACAGCAATTGCTCCATTATTGCAGCAGTGTCGTGAAAAAAGAGGTGATTAGAGGAGATATGGGCCATTGCTAGAGAATCTACTAGGGTCATAGATGAATGTATAGATATTGATGTGAGCTTTCAGTAAAACTGGAAGTTATTAGGGGGTTTTGACTACAATTTGATATCATTTTACTTACCTTGTGAAAGGATAACACTGGCTGTTGGATAGTGAATGGTCTAAGAAGGCCAAGTATTTAAAAAAGAAAAAAAGAAAGAGGCTATGTCAATAACTCAAATAAAAACTGAAGATTGTACCAATAGATATGACAGGAAGTGACTAGAATATTGACATAATTTACTTCTAGACTACATATGAGATGAAATATGCCCAAAAGGAGTTTAGCTTGAACAAATGAATACAAGTTGTCACTACTGAGATTGGGAATACTGATGATGATAAAGGTTTTGAAGCGATGGTTATGAGTTTCACCTTGAACGTACATAGATTAAGATAGCTAATATATTTTTAAGAGGAAGTAAGTGTCAAAGTTAGAGAAGAACTACGAACTTGAGATATATTTGGGAGTTTTCACCACATCTAGGCCATTTAATACCATAAGATTGGATGAGATTACCCAAGGAATGAGGAAGACGATGATGGAGATTTGAGATATTTGTGATAGGTAAGTTTGTGTGTCAACTTGAATGGGTGAAGGATAGCCCGATAGCAGGTAAACTATTATTTCGGGATGAGTCTTTGAGGGTGTTTCCAGTAGAGGTTAGCATTTGATTTGAGTAGACTAACTAAAGAAGACCATTACAAATGATGAGGACTGGAGAGAACAAAGAGAAGAGGAAGTATGGATTTACTCTCTCTTCTTCAGCTGGGTCATCCATTACTTTCTGTCCTTAGACATTGTAGTTTCTGGTTCTTGAGCCTTCAGACTGCAGGACTTAGACCATTGGCTACACTGGTTTTCAGGCCTTTGAACTCAAACTGAATTGCACCACCAAATTTCCTGGTTCTCCAGTTTGCCCATAGCATGTCATGGCAATTTCTCAGCCTCCATAACCTCATGAGACAATTTCCAGAATAAAAAGTCTTAAATATTCATATACAAAGGGGTAACCCCTCAAAATGCAATTTATTTATAAAATATTGTGTATTCATTTTTACACATTTAAGTTTCAGTCTCCTTTAATGTACTCTCCATTTGATTCAATACACTAGACACTTTTGCACTGCTCCAAAGTATTTGAATTCATCTTTGTTGACGACTTTTTGTGCTTTTGCCATTCCCCCCCACCCCACCTTTTCCACATTAGGCAAAACATGTCACTTTAAGGACATTTTTCATCTGGAAAAACAATCATTTGTGGTGAGATCTGGCAAACAGAGAAAATGGGGCATGGGGAAATGCCATTTGGGGTCAAAAACTGCTGAACGTTCAGTGTGGCATGGGCAGGTACCTTGTTATGGTTGAACAACCAACCACCTATTTGCCATAACTTGGGATGTTTCTTCTGCCAGTCATGATGTAACCTCAAAACTTTCAGATAAAAACTTTGATTTACCACTTGATCAAGAGGAATAAATTCCAAGTGTACTACAAAGTGCCCTTCCTCCAAAAGATAATTCCAGTTTTGGGGGGGTCTGTCCTTCTGTCCCCATGGTTAATATCAGTTTTGTTTTTGTAGAGGAATCTGACTGATGCAGTTCTCTATTCTTTGAAAGTTTGAGAGGTAAGAGATAACTTTGGGAAGCGAGTAGTAAAAACTAGAGAAATAGTAGTCACAGAAGAAGAGTCTAAATAAAATATTTTTTAAAGATAATGATAAATTATGATGAATGTTTGTAGATCAAATAAAATCATAACATAAATATTAATCATGGGATTTAGCAACATGTGAGAACAGGGATAGATATTGGATTGGAGTGAGTAAAAAACAGTATTAAAAAAGAAGAATTTTAGATATTGACTATGGGTAATTTTTTTTGAAGAATTATATGAAAAGTAATAGAAAATGAAGTGCATGCTAAATGGAAATGCATAGTAAACAGGACTTTTCTGTTCAAGTTATAAGAAATTTACATAATTAGTAGGTTCTGATGGGAAAGAACTAAGGGTAAGATATTTACAATCCAAAAGTAAAATAAGGATTGAAAATATTGTTTGAGAAATATCTTTGGGATATCCTTAGGTAAGAGTCTTACCATGTGATTAAAATAATGGGAGAGCTAGAAAAAAGTGTTTAAGAGGATATGTTAGGAATTGACATTTCTGATGGACCCTGGAATACAAACTGGAAACGAAGAGAAGCGAGATTTAGAAATAAACTAATTTTATCAGAGTTTGACATTTCAATATGAAATAAAATGGTATATAGACATACATATGAAGGTTTTTCAATCCCTAAAGAAATACCCACATAGTAGAATATTAGAATAAGCAAACCTGTATTCTCAACTACTGAACCTGTATCTTTTGAGATAAATTAAATATTTGATGATTGAAAGTTTGAAATTAAAATCTTCAATTGTAGCCAGCTCTGTAGCTCAGCCTGTAATCCCGCGCCTTTGGGAGGCTGAGGTGAAAGGATTGCCTGAGCCCGCGGGTTCGAGACCCGCCTGGGAAGGCGAGACCTCATCTCTACAATAAATCAAAAAATCAGTCGGGCATGGGAGTGCATGCCTGTAATTCCGGCTACTCGGAAGGCTGAGGTGGAAGGATCGCCGGAGCCCAGCAGGTGGAGGCTGCGGTGGCCAGGAGTGGCTGCTTCACTCCAGTCTGGGCGACAGAGTGAGACTCCAACTCAAAAAAAAAAAAAAAAATCTTCAATTGTGATTGAAAATGCAGGACACCCTTATGCACATTGGAATAGGCCACAAATTCTCGATCAACCCCAACAGTGTATACCATAAAAGATAAGATAGACAAGTGGGACCTCATCAAGCCGAAAAGCTTTTGCAAAGCAAAAGAATCCATCAAGAGAATGAGGAAACGACATACAGAATGGGAAAAATTATTTGTTAACTATATATCTGACAAAGACATAATCTTCAGAATCTACAAGAAACTCACATAAGCCAAAAGGAAGCAAAACAAAGCAAAAACAAAAACAAAAACAGTCCTATTAAAGACTGAGGGCAAAATACATTAAAAAATGCTCAGCCTCACTAATCATTAGAGAAATGCAAATCAAAACCACATTGAGAGATCACCTAACTCCAGTAAGAGTGGCCATAATTAATAAATCAAAAAACAGCAGACACAGAGAAAAGGGAACACTTCTACACTGTTGGTGGGAGTGCGAACTAGTTCAACCTCTATGGAAAACAGTGTGACATTTTTAAAAGAACTGGAAATTGACCTTCTATATGACCCAGCAATTCCCCTTCTGGGAATATACCTGGAGGAACTCAAATCATTCTACAGGAAATATACTTGCACACATGTTTAGTGCAGCACTAGTCAAAACAGCAAAAACGTGGAACCAAACCTGCTGCCCATCAAAAGTGAACTGGATTAAAAAAAAAAGTGGTACATACACACAAAGAAGTATTACACAGCCATAAAGAAGGACAAAATTAGGGACTTTCAAGCAACTTAGACGGATTTAGAGTCCATCATACTTGGTGATCTATCACAGGAGCAAAGAACTGAGTACCACATGTTCTCACTGATAAGTGGGTCTTGAACATTTACCACAATACTACAAGAGAGGGATTGACAGTAGCAGGACAATGCCAGGGGATCTTGTGGGGGGGGGGGTAGGCACATAGCATCACTGAGGGTAACTGATCCTAGACCAGGGGAAGTGAGGACCGGTGAGAGGCCCAATCTTCACCTGCGTGTAGATGACTTATGTACCTAATCCTGACTCGTATCTCATATCTTTACAATAAAATAAGGAAAAACAGAAATAGGAAATTATTACCTAAGAAATAATACAAACAAGTAGAAAGTTATATTGAGTTCGTATAGTAAATCAATTAGAGCAAAAATATTTTCTAGCCTTGAATTTGATTTTTTATAAAAATTCTTAGAATAAATTTAGTATTGGTATTGAATGTTGTGACTGAATTACTTTAAGGTTTTGTTTTTGTTTTTGTTTTTTGAGTTGGAGTCTTACTCTGTCACCCAGACTGAAGAGCAGTGGCATGCTCCCGGCCACTGCAGCTTCAACCTGCTGGGCTCAGATGATCCTTCTGTCTCAGCTTTCCAAGTAGCTGGAACTACAGGCAAGCGCCACCTTGCTTGGATGTTTTTGTTTTTTTAAATTTACTGTAGAAATGAGGTCTCACCAAGTTTCCCAGAGTGGTCTCAAACCAGCGGATTCAGGCAATCCTCTCGTCTTGGCCTCCCAAAATACTAGAATTATAGGCGTGAGCCACTGCACCCTGCCCATGGTATTTTTATTTTAATGTTGAGGAATATCAAAAGTGTTTTATATTATCCACTGTCTGTTTAGGTAGGTTTAATATATGAGTATTTCATGGTTAGTTTTATATAACTTGACGTCTGAAAGGAAATTAAAACAGGTTATTTCACTTCCATTGGCATATTTTATTTGAAAATAAATATTCTTTAATGATTGAATAAATTTGAGTTTTAAAAATTATCAGACTTTCTCCTATATGTAGTATGATTTTGTTTAAGCTACTAAAAGAAACTGTCATTAATTAACATTTTAATCACTGTAGGTATTTCTGGTAATTGCATGTTTTCGATGCTATCATATTCTCTTCCAAAAAGATTCTGATTCATAAATATTCAATCACTTGCATTAATTTTCATCATAAAAGCATCAACGCCTATGTTATTTATAGAAAAGTAATATAATTACAGTTACTGCTTCAAAACATAAATGCCTTAAATTGCTATTATTAGTGCATAGCAGTATGACTAGAGAGTTAACATAGAAAAAGAAAGCAGGTAAATATAAAAATTGAGTAGAGATCATTCTATCAAGTTCACAGGACGTTTTTACTTAAATTGTGTGCTTATCCAGAAAATTTGAAATGAGAAGCTGAACAATTGGTGTATGAATTTAATCAGTGTAGTCAGTAAACTTGCTACTCTTTACACAATTTCTATTTCAAGGCCATCTCTGTGTTATCACAGCAGTTGAAGAATTAAGGGAGTATTCGGGTTAGGTGTTTGTTGACCCCAGAAAAGTAGTTCTCATGCTAGGAACAAAAAAACAAAAACAAAAACAAAAAAACAAAAAAATGCCTTCAGCTATTCTGAATCAGTGGACTAGTGTAGAATTGGAAATCCTTCTTTTAAATGACTACTCAAGATGATTTTAACTCAGATTCTGTGACCATTCTTTTTTTCAAAAAAAAACCAATGTTCTAGAAGAGTTACTTGCTTCATTTTTTGTTTGTTTGTGTTTCAATGACTTCTGAGGAGGTTAACTTTCAAGTTTGGTGTAAAATTTCTTTTAACACCTAGATTTCTTTTTCAAGATTTTCTCATATTTTGCTCCAGTGAAGCAAGTTTTTCTGTCTGGATATTTAAAAAATATATGTAGCAACAAAAAAGACAAGCCACCTGGTGCTTCTTTGCTTTTTCAGATTGTCTGTAGTTTTGAGTTATCTATTCCACATATAATTAGGGGCCTTCACAAATGTAATACAATTAGGTGTAATTGTATGATTATTATTTTTTTAGTCAGAAACACCAATTTTTTCCAATCAGAAATTTGGTAAGGCTTTCAAGTTTTATTTAACATACAAAAAAATCCCTATTCTTGCACATTTATTTTCTATTTATTAATTCTTTTTGACAAGTTATTAACTTCTTTTCCATGATCATGAAAAGAATTTGTAAATTTCTAAATTTTTTAGCTGTCCTGCAGTCTCCAATGCCAAAATATGAGATTTAATGACTTAACTTGGAATAATTATTGTCTAATAATTTAATACAAATTAATTCAAGTCCTTCATCAACTACTATGCTATTCACTACATGAAGGGTATAAATGTTTCTCCCCATTACAACTCGTTTTAAATTTTTATTGTCTTTGCAACAGCATTAAGAAGTGACACCCTTAAGAATTTATTAGGCCGTGAGGTCTCTGTCTTCATGGGGGGGATTAGTATTATAACAGTGAGTTCAACCTTCTTTTAGTTCTTTGTCCTTTTACCTTCTGCCATGTGAGGCTATGACTTTTCTCCCCTCTGGAGGACACAATGTTCAAGGTGACATCTTGGAATCAAAATCACCAAATCTGATGGCTCCTTGATATTGGACTTCCCAGCCTCCAGAACTGTGAACTAATATATTTTGAGGTATTTTTTTGTCTGTTTATTTATTTTTAAATACATTACCCAGTCTCAGGCATTCTATCGTAGCAGCTCAAAGCAGACTAAGACACTGTTTACAAAGCAAAGACTATCAAAAAGACAAGATTTCTTTTCCTAAAGTGTTTAAATTTTTAAATGCTTGCACATCTATCCCCTATACCAAGTAAAACAGTATATTTCTTGCTTGGTACATAATTCAAAGAATTATAAATTCAAATAAAATAGCATTGGATCTCCTGGTTATTATCTAATATTTATCCCTTTTTATATTGTACTATTTGGCAAAAGTCACCATGTGTAGGGCATACAAAAAAGTAGGTTGTTATGCTCCCACTCATTTGGAATGGAGTCTACATAATTAGTATGAAACTCTTCTGCATAGAAAATCTGTCCATTTTCCCCCATTTATTGTTTTATTTAATCATTTATTTATGTCACCATGAATTAAGAGCATTTACTTTATAGTTTGAACTATAAGCCAATATTTTATTTGTTCAAATTATTTCACCTTTAGCCATTGGCAGTACCTTCATTTGATTCCTCCACAACTTTATCTTATTTCCATGTAGGTCTGTCTATTGTTTGGTTGGCTTTATATGCTTTCTTCCCTTCGGGCACTGCAAATATTCCAACCTTATCTTGCATATTTTCTGCTTCAATTCTAGAATTAACTATTACTTCAAGAAATTCTAGTTAATATTATTAGAGTATAGTATTAGAAACCAAGATCTGAACTGTAGAGGTACTTATTACAATGAGGACATCATTGCTTTAAGAACTCCTTAGCTGAGAGAGTAAGGGGATATATTCATACTAACGTATATATATACAAATAGCTATAAGTATTTTATCTGTATCTATAAAATAAACATGGGTAAGTATTAATATTTCTGACTCTATTCCATTAACACACAAGCCATTCTACTCCTCTTTTCTTGTTGATCTGTACATACATATTCCAGCATTAAAAAAACCTGACTCCCAGTTATTATCTATTAATTAAACTGTTACATTTTAGAACACAAGTGTATTCATATCAGAATTATTAACTCATCTCCTGTAGAAAGCATATTTATGAATGAGAAGCAGTGTTTATATACAGTTTCTTTTTACATTAGACTTATAGGTCCCACCCATTTCCAAAGTTATTTAGGCCACCACCAATTTGCCCACTCAGTTTATTTTGATTATTTGATACATTTTCAGTACAGGTAAATTCTTTTTTGTCAGAACATGTATTTCATCTAACCTCCTAAACTATGTTTTTAACTTGAATTGATTAAAGTTTACAGTGTGTTGTACATTTTTGTGATTTTGAGAAACACATAATGTAATTTATCTAACATTTTCACATCATACAGAATAATTTCAGTGTTCTATGAAACCCTTGTTTTGTCACTCACTTAAGCAATTTCTTCTTCAATAATATTAATTTAGGTCATTCATGCCTTTTGTTGTTTAACAGTTCCTTTTTTTTTTTACAATTGCTGAATAGTATTTAATTGTTTTAGTATACCACTGTTTAATAAATATTCACTTATTAAAAGACCCCTGTTTGCTTCCTATTGTTGTAAGTTATGAAGAAAATTTATATAAGTGTTCTTGTGGAGGTTTTTTATGGACATAAGTTTTCAAATCAGTTGCGTAAATACCTTGGATAGCCTCATTAAAGTAAATAGAAATATTCCCTTTGCTTATATTTTCTAGAAGAAACTATAAAGAACTGTTATACTTGGTTCTTAGATGTTTTGAGAGTTCAGTAAAATAATCTTGGCTATCTTTTTATTGAGATGATTAATTATTGATTTATTTTCTCTAATAACTGTAGGTCCTTTGACATAATCTATTTCTCCTTGTAAGTTTTGGTCTAATTTGTTTTTCAAAAATTAGTACATTTTATGTAAGTTAATACATTTATGTGAATAGTTTTGTTCACAGTATTCTATTGTTAATATTTTAATACTAATAGGATCGTTATTATAAGCCATCTTTCATTTCTGATATTGGTAATTTTTTATTTTGTTCATCTGGCCTGAGTTTTATCAGTTTTATTGATATTTATTAAATTTTTTGAGGAACCAGCTTTTTATTTCATGGAATTCTATCATTGTTGTTCTTTTCTCAATTTCACTGATTTTTTATCTTTTTAAAAATTATTTCTCACCTGCCTGCTTGAGACATGCATTGCTTTTCTTCATACAGTTTTCTAAGTGAATGTATTATTTTTTTAAATGTCATAGCAAGCAACTGACAATTTGATTTTTAATTGTGTGAATGTACCATACATGAGCTGTCAGAATTTTATACCAATTTCCTCTCTCTATTGTCAAGTGGAAGTTACATATCGAAGAAAAATAATGGATGTTTACTCCAAAACTTCTAGCTATAAGATGTGTGTTTATTCATATTTTGATGAATATGAATAATATGTCTCAATATTTCAATGGAATTTTGGGAGAAACAATTGTCAAAATTTCATTATTAAATTAAAAACAGCACAATCAAGCAATGATTATCTTAAATACATAAGCATGAAGAGGAATTTTATATATTTCTTACTATCATTCATAAACTCTCACATGATACATTTTATGTAAAACATAGAAGATCATATGCATATCCTGTGATATTCAGGAAAATGTAATGTTCTCTCTATTCTAACTTTTGAATTTCAAGTATAATAATTCTTTTTATTTATGAGTCCTAAGAAATAACGCAAAGTCAACATGTTGCTGGAATAGCATATTTAACTACACATTATTTGTCTACCCATCACCTCCACTAGTGCATACGCCTGATAGGTAATATTCCATCCTTTCCCATTAATCACCCTCCTTCTTCTGAGTCGACAATGTTCATTATATTTTTATACCATTTTAACATTATATCTTTATACAATATACTACCATACCTGTATTCCATTATACCTTTCTAAATACCTTTGCAGATACTTAATTTAGCTCCCACTTAAAAAATGAGAACATGTGGTATTTGGTTTTTCATTCCTGCATTACTTCATTTAAGATAATGTTCTCCAATTCCGTACAAGTTTCTGCAAAAGAAATTATTTTGTTCTTTTGAATGGCTGAATATTATTTCATGTTGTATGTATGTGTGATTATATGTGTGAATGTGTGTGTGTGTGTGTGTGTGTGTGTGTGTGTGTGTGTATAATTTTCACTATCCACTGATATGTTTTTTGGTGGACATTTAGATTGATTTCACAAACTTGCGATTGTGAATTGTTAATAAAACATTTTATTCCATTAAGAGTAGCAGCTACATTTCATCATTTGCAAAGTTATTTTTAAGAAATGGTATTGCAAACACTGGTCACTATTTGTATTTTGTTTAATTGTTTTTGACAATATAAACCATTGTGATCATAAGACTAAAAACTATCTTAACTGAATCTATTTCTGCCATATAACAAATCATATCCTGTGACATGTAATTAGAGTACCCCAAACATTTCAAATTTTTGAAAATAATAATTCAAGTAATGATTTAAAGTGTGATAATATGCAATAAAATTTGCTGGCATCTCAAAGTTACATCTCAGAAATATATTTGTCTTTGATTATTAGATACTCATCTTAAATATTTGAAAAATCACAAAACTTTTTTAGTTTTTCTCAATAATTTGTGTTTTTCTTCTGGCAATCCTTATGCCAGACTACCTACTTTTAAATATACATACACCATTTTATATACATATATATATAATATAAGGTGGCATATGTATATATATAATAGATATTTATTCCAAAACTTCTAGCTCTAAGACATGTGTATTGATTCATATTTTGATGGATAGCAAAAGGTTGTCTCAACATTTCAATGGAATTTTGGAAAAAAATATATATGTGTGTATGTATATATAGATAAATATATATTTCAAATAAGAAATAAAGGAAAACAATTCATCCTATACACTATTGCTTTCTCAAGTGGAAACTCAATAATGTAAAAAAAATCAATTTTTACCCAATTTATCTATAAATATAAAGCAATTTTTATCAAAGGGTCAGTAGACTAGCTTTTAACTTAATATAATTATTTTAATTTTTTTGCTAAATAGGGAAAAAACACAAAGGGTCTTCTAATTTTATAATGAAAACTAAGTAGTTTGGACAAAAACTCCCTTTGAGAAAAACTATTTTATCAGGCAGAGGATCAACTTCTGCAACTTCTGCTTTATATTATACAACAAAAGCACAGAAGATAAAGGAAACCAGGGAGGTAAGACTGATATACAAGACTTTGTGTATATAGAGTTGCATATATCTGTATTTATAGGTCTATCTATCTATCTATCTATCTATCTATCTATCCATCTATCTATATCTATCTATCTAGCATTTGTTGATAGCATAAGTGTGGTCAGACAACAATACTTATTTTGGTAGCACTGCACATTTTTGTTTATAACTCAGGAATAAAATTGAACAGAAAATGATCCAGTTCCTAAATAAAAGAAAACTCTGGTGAAATCATCTCAATTCCAGAAAAAATGTTATCTAGGATTGTTTGTTTACTTCTGAAGGAAGGTAACAACATCTTATTCTTCACATGTTTCTACAATTTTTTCACACACAATATGGAGCATGTGATTTTAATCATTCAGAAAAACAATATCATTTATGACTAGTAAATCAATAATAATCTCTAATAAATCAAGGCTACCTCACTAAGAAAATAATAGAGACATTGGACAACAGAAAGAGACTCGAGAGTAATTCAACTAATGCAGTTTTCAGGCATAGACTTTGAAGCAATGTCTTGAATAGATTCAAGGAAATTTAAGCAAAGATTAGAAAAACATGGCCAAGAACTGGAAACCATAGAATACTTAAATTTTGAACACTTGGGGGTTACTAATAGTTTAGAGCCAAATGGAATAAGTTAAAGCAACTGACTATAACCCACTGTTACTTAAAATAATGCTGTATACAGTCAAAATTGACATTAGTGGATATAGTTAATACTTTAAGTGCCTAGTGTAATGCTTCTAAATGTCATGCCACTAAAATCAGAGCACATTTTTTATTATACTGTAGGTTATTCAATGTGAAATAACATAATTTATTCATTGGATAAATATGTACATATATGTACATATATATGATCTACTGTGTGTTTAGAATTTAAGTTTTATGATGTGTTTAAATGTATTTTTGGAAATTAGACAGCAAAATTCAGTCTTCTATGTTATAACTGATAATATTGCAGTATGTCTTTGACATCTAATCAAGTATATACTAGAAAAAAAGGACACTTTTGACAGATTTCAGAAAATCAGATTATTAGACTATTAATTAAAGAAAAAATTAAAATACAGAATCTGAAAATTTAGACATACAATTTGGTCTTATATTTGTAAGTGAATAGTTCATCTCTGCACTTACAGATTTAGGCAAATGACTTTTAAAACTTCACATCTCTTTAAAATCATGCAGCATTGAAAAGTCAATTTCTTTCTTGAAATAAGTGTGGATTTTAAATCTTGAATGGAAGTGGGAAGCCTAGACAGGGTAAGAAGTTGGTTTCCTTATTATAATTTTTAATTTCCTGATGTCATCAGCAACTAGCTGTTCAGCCACCTACTTAATCCCTTTAGAACTTTTTTTTCTGATTATCTTGGTGCCCCAAAATTTAGCCTGGAAACTTTGGTTTGAATTATTATGTAAATTGCTTTATGAGAGAATATAACCTTATGTCCTCTTGATGGAAACAGAAATTGAAAGAGGCAATCCTGAATTAATGATTCCTTCTCTGAAGAGTCTTAAGTGTGAAAAAGCTCTCCAGGGAGTGTTAGGGATTTATTCTTTTATATCTCCTTTTGACTCTGGACTAGGCAGAATAAAAGTTATATTTTAAGACATAGAGATTTTATCTTTAGGAAGATGCAAAAAGGTTATAAAGATTAATGTATTAATTAGAATGATTAATGAAGAATAAAAATAGATCAAAATTATAAGTGTATCATGTGGTAAAGATCTCAAAATATTTAGTAAAAATACTGAAATTCAGCTGGGCTCAGTGGCTCAGCCTGTAATCCCACGCTTTGGGAGGCCGAGGTCAGTGGATTGCTTGAGTCCGTGGGTTCGAGATCCGCCTGGGCAACTTGGTGAGACCTCATCTCTACAATAAGTCAAAAATTAGTGGGTGTGGTAGCACGGGCCTGTAGTTCTAGCTACTCGGAAGACCAAGCCCAGCAGGTCAAGGCTGCAGTGGCCTGGAGTGGCCACTGCACTCCAGTCTGGGCGACAGAGTGACACTCCAACTGGAAAAAAAAAAAAACTGAAATTGTATTTTTACCATGACATACAAAGGAGAAAATATATAATTTCCTTAGGCAAGTCTGCAAACAGCAATGCCCAGTGGTATAATGACATATGCTAAGGTAACATGTCTTTCAGAGAAATTTTAAGAAAATTGTTGAAGATTATAAATAGAGGATACTGGAAATGAGTGTTGGATCCTGATGGTGAAAGGTCTATCTGCAGCCGGGCTCGGTGGCTCAGCCTGTAATCCCGCACCTTTGGGAGGCTGAGGTGAGTGAATTGCCTGAGCCCGTGGGTTCGAGACCTGCCTGGGCAACTTGGCGAGACCTCATCTCTACAATAAATCAAAAAATCAGCCGGGTGTGGTAGCACGCGCCCGTAATTCCGGCCACTTGGAAGGCTGAGGCAGAAGGATCGCCGGAGCCCAGCAGGTCAAGGCTGCGCTCCAGTCTGGGTGACAGAGTGAGACTCCAACTCAAAAAAAAAAAGGTCTATCTGCTAGATACGATTATACTTATTAGGGACAAACTCAATATTAGGAACAAACTCAATTCACACATTTAGGTTGGGTACCCTTTTCTCCCTTTGTTGTCTTCCCGACTGTAAGAAGTTTGGCGCCAGTAATGACTCCACACCTGGCCAGGACCAAGAGATTTATTAAAAGGGTTGTTACAGAGGGGATCTGTAACGGGAAAAAGAAAAGAGAGAAAGAGAGAGAAAGAGAGTGAGAGGAAGCGGGAGAGAGGCAGGGAGAGAGCTGCAGAGAGGGAGAGAACGACGGAGAGAGAGAAAGAGAGACGCAGAGAGAAAGCTGCAGGGAGAGGGCTGTATTTATCAGCCTGACAGCGGCCGGAAGGGGCTGTGCTATGCTCCTATTGGAGGAGCTGCATGGGAGTAGGGTGGGGCCAATGCCGTGTTATGGTCCTATTGGACGCATAACAAAGCTGGCTACTGATTGGAGGCTTGCAAGTTTGAAACTGACATGCGCAGGGAAAGCTTGAAACTGACGCCACCCGGAAGGTTTGAAATTGACGCACTTGGGGAATTGTGGTTGTCTGGTGTGTCGGCGCCATTTTGGGAGCCGCCCCTCTGGTCGCTTCCTGCACCTTTCACCGACCATGGAAGTGTTTCCATTAGGAGCCAGGTAAGTTGTTCAATACAAGCCTTGATCATTACATTACCACTGATATTTATGGAGAGAGTTAAGTCCCAAAGTCATCATTCCATTTTCTTCATCCACTTTGTCCGAAATCTTTTAGTAGATACTCTGAGATGCAGAAAACTTTGTCTCTTGTCTTATAGCAAAAAAAAAAAAAAAAAAAAAAAGAAGCTGTGTTACCTAGGTTTCTGTTTGGGGTTGAAGAAAACAGATTCATGCATTATATTTTCCTGTTAATAGTAGAAAACAAAAACAAAACAACTGCAGTTGATATCCAAATCTACAACTAAGTCACTGTCTAAACATTGCACGCTTACCAAGACTTTTGTAGAGATCAAAGATGATTCAATGGAATCTTGCCATTGTTTTTGCTTTTATTTGCTCCTTGGAATGCTTTTTGTTCTTTTATTGGGTATTGAAATTCTAGCATCCCTTAGTTGAAAATGTATGTGGCAGCATCACTGTGAAACACAATCACCTCCCAGAACAGATCATAATAAATCAGTTTGTCTTTTCACTATTACTGATGAACTCCAATGCAGCAACTCTAAAAACGGCTCTTACTCTCTTCTTAGTGTCTCACGTGTTGAACATGCATTTATTCAGAAACAAGAGGAGTTATTTTTCTCAATACTCATTTGAAACCGACTCTCAATATAAAAGAGCAAGTAGCTGAGTGTGGTGACAGACCCCTGTAATTCCAGCACTCTGGGAGGTGGAGGCAAGAGGATTAACTGAGCCCAGGAGTTCAAGATCTGCCTGGGCAACTTGGTGAGACCTCATCTCTACAATTAATCACAAAATGTAGCCAGGTGTGGTGGTGTTACTCTGCAGTTCCAACTACTTGGAAGGTTGAGGTGGAAGGGTCACCTGAGCCTAGCAAATGGAGCATGCTACTGAACTCCAGCCTGGGTGATAGAGTGAGACTCCAACCAGAAAAAAAAGAGAGAAAAGAGAAGTCAAATGCAGAAGTGTTCTGGCTGTAATAATATATAAACTGAGTGAAAACCAAGAGAGGTAAAAATCTACAAATTATCTTTCATCAACATGAAAAAAATGATTTATGTCATAAGCAGAAAAGACAGAAAACTTAAACAAAAAAGGTAACAAAGCTGATGAAGTTATGGGTATTATAATGCCAAGAAGTTAACATCTTTTCTTCTAGTCTATTGTGCTAGAGTCTGGAAACAAAGTCAGTGATATCTTTCAGTATTTTCTCATGTTAACATGTTTATTTAATTCCTTTGCCTGCATATGAATATTTTTGTCTGAGATTTAATAATCTTTCAATAGACAAATAAAAATTTGCATGTATTTATGGTGTATAATTTAATGTTTATATATACACATGCATATTTAAATATTAAATTAATTTAGCAGCTGGTGCAATTATACTTTTAAAGATATTGATTTTACTTTTGTATTATAATAAAAACATTACACTTAAAAGCATGTTTCATATTTTATTATATTTTAATTTATCTTTATATACAAATTTTGTACTGCAATCCAAATTTGTAACATGGACGGTCCTACCCCATGCATAGATTTATGTTATTTTTATTAAGATTAATAAATAATATGTAGAACAAATAATAAATAAATAATCCATAAAACCCATATTGTTTGTGTCCAAGCCCTTACAGTATTTAAATAACATAGAAATCGTTGTCCATTATTGAAAATCCAGTTTTTCTCATAGTATATCAAAATATATGGTTACCTTTCAAATTTAAAATCTACATTGGTTTTACTCACTAGCCATATTACATTGTTGGATGATATAATATTTATTGTTTAAAAATGGGAGTGTGACTTGTGACTCAAGGGTTTTCATTCACTATGAACTAATGTGTTTTGAAACATGAGTAAATGTGTTTTATTGAGGTCTACTGAGAAATAAATTTTTCTGGGCAAGCAGTACTATATCCCTAAATAATGGACATTTAACTCCTTAAAATCAAAATTACTAATTTATATTATATATTACATTATATATAAGCATATACAATATGACATATTATATAGTATTATTTCCTACTGTATTACTCACTTTTTTTTTTGAGTTGGAGTCTCACTCTGTTGCCCAGACCAGAGTGCAGTGTCACACTCCTGGTCACCTCAGCCTGGACCTGCTGAGCTCAGGTGATCCTTCCGCCTCAGGCTTTCAAGTAGCTGGAACTACGGACGCACGCCACCCTGCCCAGCTCATTTTTTCATTTATTGTAGAGATGAGGTCTCTCCAAGTTGACCAGGCCGGTCTCAAACCCCTGGGCCCAGGTAATCCACTCCCCTTGGCCTCCCAAAGTGCTGGGATTACGGGCTGAGCCACTGCGCCCGGGCATTACTCACTTTCTTAAAAGGGAAGTATATTATATTGAGTTTAATTTGATACCATAGCATCCATGTTTGCAGTATTGTTACACAAAACTGGCAAAATTTGTCACATACATATCCCATGATGGAGTATACTTCAGGTGTACGCATATGTAACATTTGATATAGGTTTGCTACAACCCTTTGAAGTAGGCATCCATATCATCTCATTTTACAGATAAGGAGAGGAAGGTTGTTGTATCATTTTGAGGATAAAAAGAAAAGGGGCTTTAGAAGTAAATCTGGGTTTATATTCTGGATTGGTACACCCTGTACTTTACCAAGCAATAATTTCCATGAGGTAACTGTGACATTGTCAGCAACTGTGGAAATGGGCTTTTATTCTCTCTGTACTTTCCACACAAATGGATTTCACTTCCAAAATGTCTTCTTTTTCCTCCTCAGCATTATCCACCTTAATTGTCAGTCCTCATTTTGTGAATACTGGCCATTCCTGAAGCTGTGTCAGGATGCCCTTATTTCCTAAAAACTCTTCTGTATGTTATCTACATTGTATCAAAAATTCGAAGTCAAAAGAAAATGCCTTGAAGTTAGTCTGATGTACCTTTGAACGTATAGATTTTGTGAGCTTCGTTTCAGTTAATTTTTATTTATACTACTCACAACAATTCGATTTGATTTGTTGACCTTGCAGAGATCTCTGGAGAATTGAATGTTGTATAATTGTCAGTAAATAGCTCAGATGTATTTACTGTATTAGGAGTGTTCCATGTTAACATCAACTTAAAATAATATTTTATAAGATTTCACATTTAATCTTTACACTTGTGTGTGTGTGTGTGTGTGTGTGTGTGTGTATGTGTGTGTGTGCGTGTGTGTGTGCGTGTGTGTGTATGTGTGTGTGTAACCAGAGCAGCAGAGTAACAGGGCCACAAGTCAAGGAATGCTGGCAGGCACCAGAAGCTGGAAGAAGCAAGAAATTTTGTTTTCTAGAAATTCTTGAAGGGCGTGGGGCCTTGCTGACGTCTTTACATCAGCCCAGCGATATTGATTTTGTCTTCCAGAAGTGTGAGAGAATGAATCTGATTGCTCATTGTTGATTTTAGCCACCAAGTTTGGGGTAATTTTATTACAACAGCCGTAGAAGACTAATATACCCTTCCATTCACTTTCACTTTTCTGTCGTGATTGTCTTAAAGTTACACAACAAACACAATCTCAATTTATTATCAACAAGTATTAATATTACACATTTGTTAAAAGTATCATTTTGTGGTAGAGTTGTCATGTGTTTTAATTAAGTACAGAGGTAATTAATTATGTACAGATCTAATTAATTTCCTAAAACTTTAGAGACTTTTAAGAGGGTATTGGCATATTAATTTATACTTTCCTTCATGTTGAGCATTCTCTTTGTTCTTTTTTCATTTTTATTTCTATTTTCTTCCTTTTGCTCTTCATCTTCCTGAATGTTGGGCCTCCATCTTGTAATTTTTCTTTGTTGTGCATTTTACTTTGGCACAGAACTTCTGGGGGAACTTCTGTGAATGAATTCTTTCAGGTATGATTTTGCAAAACATGTCTTATTTTGTCTTCATTCTTGAAAAATAGTTTCGCTGGTTATCAAAATCCAGTCAATTACTTTGTGTGTGCGCATTTTGTGTGCTTTTCAGTTTCCACTGTTTCTATTAAGTCATCCATGAGGTTTTGTTCTTTCCTTCTTTCAAGGACATAAATGCTCCCCCATGCGACCCTAAATATTTTCTTCTTCTCTTTAGTGTTCTGTGTTGCTGCTATTGTACTTATATTATTGCAATGTCACATTCACATTCTTGATAATGTGTACTGATATCATTTATCAATTTTGAAAAACTTCCCAACTTTAACACTATATAGTTTACTTTTTTCTCCATTCTCTCTCAGATCTTCCTATAGGACTTTGATAACCCATGTGTTAAAACACATTCCATATTTTGTAAATATATAATGCTATTTTAGTTCATTTCTAACTGTTTTATTCTCTATGCTCACATGTGGAACATTTGACTCCTCTTTTTAGTTTTGTTGATCTATTATTAAGCAAATATTATGAGTTCATAATGTCCTTCATTGCAATTATCAAATATAAAAACTACTTTAAAAATATTTTCCAAGTATCACCTGCAAATCTCTATCTTATCTCATTTTAATATCTTGATTATCATATTTTTTAAGATCACTGTTCTGAAAACTCTAACATTTGGGTCTAGTCTAGAATGCTTTTATATATTGCTAGCATCTCTTTTTTTTCTTGGTTCCCAATCATGTCAAATCATCTGCTGGTATATCTGATTATTTTATTTAATTTGTTAATCAAATATAAACTATGGTGTATAGAAAAATAGAGAAAATTCAAGGCTATGAATGATATTATTTCTTCTCAGATAAAATTTGTGTTTACTTCCAGTAAGGGGACAGGTAGAAGTGATCACATTAGAGTTTTAAAATGTTCAAAGTCAGGTTTTAATTTTAACGATGGATAGATTTTTCTGGTCCATTCTTATTTCCGTAGTAGAGCCTTTCTTGGTTTTCCAGGTAGAATTCTAGGGGTGTATTAATGTCCCCATGACACTAATATTAGGGTTCTGAACTGGAGTATTTACACACTATAGTCTAAGAAAGTGATAGAAGTTCTGTTCAACTCTTCGGTTTCTCAGAAGCAGCTTTTCACTCAGGTTTTCAGCTTCCGAAATACTTTTTTAAATCAGTAAATAATTTAAAGAGAAAAATGGAAGTGAATGTCAGATTCACTTTACTGCATTCTACTTTGTTCTAGGAGTTTGTTTGCTTGAGATATCCAAAACTTGGTGGCTTTTTCGTTTTCATGAGACAATTTTTCAGGCACTAATATCAACAGAAAAAAAGAGAAAGCAAAAGAATAGCTTTTTGAAGTTTTCCTTGCAGGCTAATTAATAAGAAAGAAAATAGCCTTCCGTCACTGCAAAAGTGAATGTAAATGTATTCTTCCAAACATAAAAGCTTTAATTCTAGAGTTGTAAAATGATATAAAATTTAAACTTTCCAATACAAAGGTCATAAAATATTAAGCATCTACATTTTTAATATTTTTTCTCCATAAACAATTCTTGTTCAAGAAATAGACCTTTGAGAAGCAACCTATTTTAAATCATGAATTTTTCTGACAAATATATATTGTGCCACTGTGATGAGTTAACTTCTGTGAAACATTCACATGCCCCGTCTCTTAACAGACTACTTTATATGCTATTAGAGTAGGGTAGGCATATGACAGTCCCTGGGCCGTATTTAGCCCACAATCTGTTTTCGTATCACACATGAGCTAAGAATGGTTTTAACATTTTTAAGTGGCTGAAAACAAATCAAAATAAGAATCATCATCTTGAAATGTGAACATTTTATAAAATTTAAAATTCGGTGCCCATATAAAAAGTTTTATTGGAATGGGGCCACACTCATTTGTTTATACATTTTTCTGTGGCCGCTTTTACACTACAGTGGCAGAATCGAGTAATTGTGACAGAAGTCACATGACCCTGAAAGGCTAAAATATTTACTGACTGGCCCCTTACAGAAAGTATTTGCTGACCCTTTATTACACTATTGATTTTTTTTTTCACTAAAACCAACATTGATTATATTTTGAAACGTAATTTTTCCTGCTTAGCATACAAAAATAAAAGCTCTATTTGAAAAGCTGTATGAAGAAGTTTTCTATTTCCTACTTGCAAAAACTCAGAAGCATGCTTCCATTTTGCTTCTCTTTGGTTACATATCTCCGTGTGTCAACAAAATCTTTTAAGGCACACCTTTAAAAACTTCAGAGTTTTTAATTTACAGGAGAAGCTTCTGCAGAAGCTGTGTCAACATACCATCTCCAGCTCATAGATTCTTTCAGACTTGTAGGATTTCTTTATCTGTGCTCAAGGTTACATAACAAATCTTTCAAAATACTGTAGGCATTATGTTCCTCTGCAACCTATTTGAAATCATATAATTTCTTTTCACATGGTTAAGTAATTTTTTTTACTAAAAAAACTATATATTTTAATGTCTTGATAACACCAATAAATTAGTATAGCTTAAGTCAGTTTGACTGGCAAGAAACCAGATATAAACTTTTTTATTTCTTATTTCTTACCTAGTGCCTTCGTCTACAAAAGTTGTTTTTTTTTATACTACTTTTCTCTAGCGTGGCATTAAGTTTAAAAAATAAATTTACTGGGCAACTTAGATACTTTCAAGCAAATGATTTGTGAATCAGGTCCAAGTGTTAATCCAAGCTTTAATATTTCTAATTAATTAACCTTGGCTACAGCAGCTATAAGCTGCAAAGCAAGGGATTACTGGGTGACTTATCTGAGAATAAAACAAATCCATTATTTGAACAAAATATCTTTAAAATGGTTGCCTGAAACCTACAAAAAGCTTTGAAGCATGTTGATATAAAAGTCACTCTCAAAAGCCATTTAATTCCCTTACGATACTAAAACCCACTCAGCTTTAAAAAAAAAAAAAAACCCTCAAACTTTAAATACTTGGTGATTAATTTCGTTGTCTTTAAACACAAATCCATTCATTTTTAGTGTTTGAATAGCAATTGAAGTAAAATACTTATGCAAACTAGAGGAGACATTATTTTCTGGAGGAAATGGATGTGGATTGGGTTGAGACACCTATATTTTAGCTGCTTTTCTAGAAAATCTTGAACTAGGCAGTGAAAACTTTATTTAAATAAGAAGCTAGTTCAAAATTTAGATAAGTTAGCCATTAGGGAACCATGTATACAAATAGCCTCATTAATCTTATGACTTCATATTGACTTAAAATACAATTTTGCATATTGATTATAAAAATAATAACAATTAAATTTTGAAATAGACATATATAAGTGAAGTCAATTTTCATAGCAAGCATTTTAATGATTGATCATATTCTCTAGGCTTGAGGAGTAGAAACTCAGTAAAAATGAATATCAATTCTCATCCTGCCTCAGTGTGACTTCAATATAGCCTTAATTAATTTTAATATACTTGTGTTATTATATTCCTATATCATAAGTTCACAAAACATAAAGTATTGAAAAGGACCATATTTATTCACCTTTTAAATTAATTATAGCTTATAGGCAATCACAAATTCTATAATACATTCTTCCCAGAATATTATTTTAAAGATTTTGGTTTGGAGAATATCAAGAGTAAATGAGGAAATAAGAGTAAAAATGACTCATTGGACATACCTACTTTTGCATCCTCTTGAAACACATGCTAACAAGCATTGAGTAGATTGTTTTAAATCCACATCTATAAATGTGAGTCAAATGTGGCAAAAAAAAAAAAAGAAAAGAAAAGAAAGGCATCAACTAACTTTTAGAATAAATAAATTAACGACCAGCAACTGAGTTGTCTGAACAGGGAATGATAACTTCTGATTATTGATTATACAGTAAAGAGATTCAAAAACCTCTGTGATTTACAGCTTAGAATTTTTTCATTCTTAACAATTTTGTGTCAAATTACATCTGGAAGTTAAAGTTCAATAGAGTGCCACTAAAATAAGATCAGTTAAACGAAAAATTTAAAGCATTTCGATTTTCTAGGTGCTCTTTCCAACATTATGTAAGCATGAAGCAATGTCTCCCCTATCTCAGCACAAAACTGCAAAGGTAAATCTTCTTTACTGAGCCTAAAACTGAGAGTTGATAGTCTTGGAAACAGTAGAAATTGCTACTTGAAGAAATGAAACACTGAAAACAGCAAGTCAAAGTGAATATATGTATATGTAAATTGAATGCTGGGCTTTGCAGCCCTCTTCTGCTATTCTGCCTTACAGACTACTATCATTCAGCAGAGACAGAAAACATTTTCTTTTAGAAAAATCCTACCAATTGACTGGGCGCGTTGACTCACGCCTGTAATCTTAGCACTTTAGGAAGCCAAGGCGGGTGGATTGCTTGAGCCCAGAGTTCGAGATCAGCCTAGGCAACACAGCAAGATCTCGTCTCCACAAAAATATTTAAAAATTAGCCAGGTGTAATGGTGGACACTTTTAGTTAGTCCCAGGCTATGGCAGAAGGGTTGCCTGAGCCCAGGAAGTCAAGGCTGCAGTGAACCGTGACTGAGTCACTGCACTCCAACCTGGGAGATAGAGTGAGTCTCAGACAGGACAGGACAGGACAGGACAGGACAGGAAAGGAAAGGAAAGGAAAGGAAAGGAAAGGAAAGGAAAGGAAAGGAAAAGAAAGGAAAGGAAAGGAAAGGAAAGGAAAATCCTGCCATCATGGTAAGATTAAAAGAGATGTTACTCAGGTGTGGTGACCCACACCTGTAGTCCCAGCTACTCAGGAGTCTGAGATGGAAGGATCGTCTGAGCCCAGGAGGCTACTGTGAGCTGAGATCCTGCCACTGCTCTCCAACCTGGGCAACAGAGTGAAGACTGATTAAAAAAAAAAAAGAAAAAGAAAAAGAAAAGAGAAAATCCATCGAAAAGAGATGTCATCATCACATATTCCCCAAAGAAAAACCTATGTACATAAACTAGAATGCACACATTTTGCAAGCCATACTTCCTAATGAAGCTTCCACTCAGTTTTTTATGCCATCACCCTTCAGTACAATCAGGCAATCAAAGATGACCTGTGAAAACCTCTGAACCTGAAAGGTAGAAGCAAAAACCCACAAGCAGAAGAATGTAAGGATACAGTGACTTTTAATGGCAAAGAAAAGGTCAAATGTCAATATTTGCCATTAGGCGTACAATTTGGATCTATTGGATCCCATGTTAAGTTCAAATAGTTCCATTTGAAAAAAAAATACTTTGAATATTTCTAACTATTTAGAATGATAGTTTAAAGCTTTTATTCTTCCTTAAAAGTCTTCCAAGGAAAAGAGAGACAATGTACTTATTTTTTCAATGATGAAATAGAACACTCTAGCTTGCATTTACCATATGGGTTCATTGGACACCTTTATAAATCTAAGCACATTACATAATTTTAATAATATTTTTATAACAAAATATTTTGCTATCTTATTAATCTAGAAATTATTGTATTAGTTATCAATTGTTTCCAAATAAAATATCAAAAAATAAAGAAGACTCTGGACTCATATGAAAGAATGATGCAATAGTGAAATAAATTATACTGCAATTTTCTGATTAAACTTTTCCTCATATTTCACAAAGTACAAGAGAAAAGTTAGAAATCCATTTCTCTGGTCCACTTTTAGATTTTTTTTTTTAGCAAAGTTGAGAAGTAAGATTTTTCATTTTTGGCTTGTATGCACCAGAAAAGAAAAGAAAATTGACATAGAATTGTGTTTTGCAATTACTAAATAAATCTGAAAAATCAATGAAACAGATTATATTCTAGACTCTAATTATGATGATAAAATTAATGGCAAAAATAAAATCTCAGATTGAGTTTTTAGATGAAGACATCCTATATGAATTTTTTCAACCTTGCAAATTAATCAGTAAACAATACTTTTTTAAAGATAAAAGGACACGGTATTTCATACAGGTAGCAATTCAGTGAAAAGGACTTTGTGATACAATATTTGGATCACTACCCTAGTCTAAGCTAGTTTTTTAAAAGACTGTGAGGCAATAGTTTTCATCTTTTGTAAAGTCTCTATAACAAAAATGGGCTGACAAAAAAGATGTATAATGTTTAAGTTATTTAAAAAATTTCTTTAAAAATTAGCTACCCTTTTCATTTATCCTTTTATTTTTCATTTACTTGTTCTTCCTTTCTGTCCTTTTATTATTATTTTTGTAAGCTATTTATATTTCAAATGTAAAACAATATAAACGTCCATATAAGTTGGACAGTAAACAAAGATGATTTCCAAGAGATAATATTTCCAAAGATATGACAGTGCACCCGTGAAGAAATAATAGGATGTTATTAAAAGGAAGACTGAATTAACAAATTAATGCTCTCAGAAAATTTTTTTAGAAGTAAGAGAAATGACAAGAGAATTCAAAAAATAGAAAATAAAGATAAATGAGTTAAACTAAATACTGAATTATGATTCAGGCATTGGAACATAGAAAGATGAAAAAATCAGAAATATTTTCCAATACATAGCCAAGAGGTCTAGAAAAAGAGAAGGCAATTAAGTCAGAATATATTGTTAAAATAATTCAAGAAAACCATTAAGAACTGAAGAACATTGACTTTACAAAGTGAAAGAGTTTACTTAATAGCAAATACAACCTATGAAAAATTATTCCCTAGTCATGTCATTATAAAATTTTATACCTGTGAAAACAAAGCCACTGTAAGATTTTAGAGTAAATAAAAAGGGGCAATTAAGGAATCAATAATAATAATAGCGTTAAACTTCACAACCGAAACATCGGCAGATGAAAGTCAATAAAATATGTCCTCAAAGTTCCAAAGAGAAATGACTTCATACCCAACTCAGCTATCAAACAAATGTGAGGACAGAGATGGTATAAAAGTCATAAATTATTTACAAGTACAATAAATAACCTTTTTAAAATGTTTTCAAAAAATGAATAGGCATATAGCAACCAAAATATGATAGTAAGCTAGGAACAACAACACCAGTAGAATCTTGTAAACAGAAGATTCAAAAGTAGAAAGAGAGAGAGAGAGAGAGAGAGAGAGAGAGAGAGAGAGAGAGAGAGAGAGAGACTGATTCTCCAGTATGACAATAAAGAGAAATCCTAGGTATATACAGTTGTGAAACAAGTCCAGCTTAAAGTAGTGGAATTTAAGAAATAGATTGTTAAAGACTAAAGACTTATCACAGAATGTCTTCTCTAATTGTCCACTCATTTAAATCTGACTGAAAGTTCTACTTACTAAATTAAAAATAAATTATTTACTACAAAAACTGCCCCTTGAAAAGTATTTAAGGAATCACAGTCAATTAATGAAAAATGATGCCTTTCTCATGTGACTAGAAATCAGTGGCATTAAAATGCTGGTTAGGTTTCCTTGTCATAATGATAAGTCATGTTAAATTCATGAATAAATATGAGGGGGATTACCCCCCAGATGAAATTTATTTATTTAAAAAATTGAGTATTTGTACATGTTTACACATCAGTCCCCTTCAAAGTATTCTTCGTTTGATGCAATACACCTATCAACATGTTTTTCCCACTGCTCAAAACAGTTTTTGAACTCATCGCTTCTGATGACTATAGTGCTCCTGCGGTGTTTTGTTTCACCTCTTCCACATCTGGAAGATGTTTCTCTTTGAGGATTTTTTTCATCTGGTGAAGCAAAAAAAAAAGCCACTCCAGGCAAGATCAGGTGAATAGGGAGGGTAGGGAACTGGTATGCTGGTTTTGGTCAAAAGCTGCAGAATGCTCACAGCCATGTGCGCAGGTGCTTTGTGATGTTGGAAGAAACAGGCAGCTGTTTGCTGCAACTCAGGATGTTTCTTTTGCAAATCGTGATGTAACCCTCTTAAAACTTCCAGATAAAACCTTTGGTTGACCTTTGGATTGGGAGGAACAGATTCCAACGTAATCCAAGAGGCCCACCCTCCAAAAGATAATCCGCGTGTTCTTTGAATTCCTCCTGTAAATTTCATGCAAATAAGATAGTCCCTTCAAC
Organism: Carlito syrichta; assembly: GCF_000164805.1. Taxonomy (NCBI): domain Eukaryota; kingdom Metazoa; phylum Chordata; class Mammalia; order Primates; family Tarsiidae; genus Carlito; species Carlito syrichta. The sequence continues at coordinate 470,322 of NW_007253107.1, forward strand.
AGTTTCTCATAATGTTAGCAAATAATATGTCATCATTCACTTTTTCAATTTACTATATGTATGGGAAAAGGGAGAAGCAATCAAGTGAATTCCCTCTTTAGAATTTTCAATATTTCAACAATTTTGATGACCTTGAAAGACACATCGACCTTATCAATGTATTTGATTACGAGGCTTTATATGAAGGGACATGAAAAGTTGCATATTTCCTGGAATGTACCTCACATCCTCTAATCTCTGTTTCTGAGAGTACACCAGAAAATCTACATGTGAAGCACCCCAGGATCTTTGATACATACACAAATTTCAGATTGACTGCCTTAAGAAATGATTGTTGGCATAATATTTTGCAGGTTATTGTTTTAAAAATGAATAAATAAGCTGGGCTCGGCGACTCAGCCTGTAATCCTGCGCCTTTGGGAGGCTGAGGTGAGTGGATTGCCTGAGCCCGC
>NW_007253107.1:470971-484067 GCF_000164805.1 Carlito syrichta
CTAAGCGACAGAGTGAGACTCCAACTCAAAAAAAAAAAATAATAATAATAAGTATGTAAAATGCTATGAAAGTAAAAAAAAAAAATGATGCCAATCACACATCGTCATGAAACTTAGGTGATATACATAAGTTAAATAGACTAGGTACAGCACAATTAAAGATTTTGTGAAGACTGCGGACAAGCTGGTGGGAAAATGTTTCACCAGAAGAAAATAACACATTTCTGGTTTATGGTTGCCCTATAGAAATTGATCCTAGTGTTGTTAGATCTTATGTGTCAAGGAATAATGAAATATGTATTTTAAAATTTGAAGTCTCTTGATTTTCAGAATCCAGGCAATCACTTTTTTTTTTACACACTCCTGGACATCAACTTGGAAGCCAAATACACTGATTTGCGAGCTTCCTCTGTCAAACAGGCTGGGAATTTGCAACAGTTTATGTCTTGCCATTCCTAAGTGATGGGTAAGAAGCTTGCTGTAGAGCAAAATTTATTTACTTTGTTTATTTCCCAATCTTTGTAGGCAGAAAAATAAGTATACACCAAATCTCTTTTCTATTCCCTTGAAAAGTAGCACTTTAATGAACATGCAGTCATATATATTTTTTATTTCCCAAATCTTTTACAAGCAGACACTTTTGAGATCAGAGGAGAAAATTGAAATTCTAATAAACAGAGGCTCTAATCTCCTGAGCGATTGTGTGTTATGTGTGTGACGACGGGATGGACATAGGAGCAAACAATTCTTCGGCACTTAGTGTATACAACTTGAAGACCAAGTTATTTGTCAACAGGTAATATCAAGCCAGACATGACTCAAATTAGAAAATCAAAGTGCTAGAGAAGTTCACCACAAGAACATTCTAAAAACATAAACTAGGAAGCTATGACAATTTTACCCATTACTTCTTTCATTTTAGACACACTCTCCCTCTTTCCCCACTCTGACATTTAGTCTTTCCTCAACCAAAAAAAGACTCCATAGCTTGGTAGAGGCGTGAATATACAAATAATATCATAAAATGTAATGTTGCATAAATGTGGGTACTAACATCAAGATGCTTGTATAGCACAGATTCAGACTACTTCTTCTAATCCACCTTCCCACATAATCCTGCTAAAATATTAATTCCATGAGATAAAAGCAATTATATTCAACTTTGCATCCCAACTGCAAAGGAAAAAAAAACAAAAAAAACCTGTCACAGAACAGATGGATCAATATATATTTGTTTAATGACTGAATAACAGTACACACAGTAATGTCCAATATATATAGGAACCTTTGAGCTTTTCAAAATGCTTGCATTTACTTTATGTGGAAATTCCAAGACTTTCCTTAACAGTTTGTACTGAAAATACAAAGGTAAATTACAACGATGACTGTTTATTGGCTGTCAAATATGTGGGAGGGGCTATCCTGGGGAATAAGTTGTTTCTCTTTAAACTGTTACTTTTAGAAATGTATCATCGACAGAGTGAGACTCCAACTCAAAAAAAAAAAAAAAGAAATGTATCATCACTAGCAGAGTACTGATAAGTCGAACAGTCATTAACCACAGTGTGATACCTAATACATAAGTATGATGAGATCACAAGGTAGATTATTCACCTAAGCTAGAGTTTAGGGGCAAGCGATTTCCCAGAGACAATCTTTTTTTAAACTGAGACTTAAAAGATCCTGAAAGGTTGAGGTTGCAGAAAGCATCATGAGGGGATAGAGTAGGGAAACATGAAGCTGAAAAAACATGAACTACAATTGTTTTGGTAACCCTAAATGCCATGACAGTGAGGTGGATATTGACCCATGAAGGAACTGCAACGCAGGTCGTCTTTTGGAATCTGCACCAGAACAGTTGTATTGAGGCTGTTAGGAAACAATCCTGCTTCAGTAACACTGGGAGGAAATAGCGCTGCTACACATCATCAAAGTAGCAGCAATTGATGAAGATAACTGGAGTGATTTGAGCCCAGGAAGGTTACTGTGTGATAGGCTCAGAGCAGTAGCATGTTAATGATTTCCTAGGGCTTCACTTGCAAAATGAATAGAATGTATTGATTTATTGGCAGTGTTGGGAAGATAAAACTTCCCTAATGATGCTGAAGTTGCTGAACAGTGAGTGGCTGATAGGGATATGCATGGGTGGTCCTGTTGTGATGAATACAGCTTTAAAAGAGTGATTATTGGCCAGGTGCGGTGGCTCAAACCTGTAATCCCAGCACTTTGGAAAGCCGAGATGAGAGGACTGTCTGAGGTCAGAGGTTCTAGACCAGCCTGGGCAACTTGGTGAGCCCTCGTCTGCAATACATCAAAAAATAAGCGGGTTGTGGTAGCCCATGCCTGTAGTTCCAGCTTCTTGGAAGACTGAGGCAGAAGGATGGCCTGAGCCCAGCAGGTCAAGGCTGCGGTGGTCCTGAGTGTGCCAATGCACTCCAGCCTGGACGACAGAGTGAGACTCCAACTCAAAAAAAAAAAAATAAATAAATACAAAAGAAAGAAAGGAAAAGAAGAGAGTGATTATTAGCTGTCTTACACTTTCCAACATCAAAACGAATAGACAAGACACTAAAACTTTCTCTTTCTGTATAAAAGATGTGATTTTTACAAATTAAGTTTCTCCTGATTTCATATTTGAAGGGATGTATTTGCTTTACTGAGAAATACTATGTGATTTGGAGAACTCTTTCATCATGTTTAGCTAAAACCTATTTAACGAAGAGAAATTCAATAATTATGGAAAGATCAGAAATTAGTATCTTATGGGAAGTTAATAATAATATCATATTTATTTGTAAAACACATGTTTAATAAAATATTCATTTTATATTCCTATATCACTTGTCATTTTAAAAAATTATGGGCAAAATTCAGCACAAAATAGAAAACACTTTATGAGAAATTGCAACAAAGTATATATTCATAGTTTCATAATGATGTTATAATTTTTATTTTTTTCAGCATGAAATAAGCTGGGCTCTTGCATCTCTATTATCATTAGAAATGTAAAATAAATAAAGGGTGGAGTTATATATTCTGTGTTATATATTCTGTGTTTTCTTTAAATTAAAGAAATCTGATTAAAATACAGATCAAGTATTATAGCATTATATAATCCATATTGAAATATTACAAACATATGCTAAGTTCAAATGTATCTAATTTTTTTGGTTAATGGAATTTGGCTTATTATAGTTAATTTAGTTTTCATAATACTCCTTTTTTAACACAGAACCAAAAATGATATCACTTATTTGTCGAAACTTGCTCAGTGCTTCAGTTAAATCCCCATGTATCTGTCAAGCTGTCTTACTCTCACTGGAAAGCCTGTCATAAATAATCATTTCCATGGTCTCACAATCACAAAGGTGCAAACCCCAGATATACTTGCCTTTTGTATGTCAAGAATCGTGCAGACATTAAATGTTTAATAAAAATACTATGGGCATACAAGAAAGCCCTCCCCTTTTTGTTTGTTTTTCTGTTATGTTTCCTTTATTTTGTTCTATTCAAATGGATCATGAAACTTAGAAAATCTGCAAGTTGTCAACAATGTAGACAGAATAATGTATTAGGTTACTCAATATATTTATAAAATTTAAAGTTGAATGATAAATTTCACTAAGACAATGGATGTTTTATAAGTAGAATCCCTAATGTAAAGTTATTAAAATGTTTACTTGCAGAAGATAACAACTCAAACTCTTTACTTAAAGAGGAAGTCTACCACTGCTTTAGGTTTATTGGCTTTACACATGACATTGAAAAAGTAAAAGAGAGCAATGTTCTTATAATCCAATCAGAAAACACTGCAATGTGCCTGTCCTAGAGAAATTGGTTGGTTTATATGTTATTACAGATAACATAATTTAAATAAGCCATTAAAATAAATTACAGAGGTTTCAAGAACTACATATTATTTCATAATCTTTGAATTTCACATATCCTACAAAACTCCCTTGTTAGAAATACCATTTCAAAGAATGTTTATATTGCATAAGTAATATCTGATTTTGTGTAGCTTCAAGAAAGGCAGAGTTACGTATTTTTTTCCTATCTTGATAATATATCTTTCATCAGCATTAAGCAAGCTTCAGTTTCAGACTAAATATTATAATTCTATTTGTTAGAACCGAGAAAAAAATGAATAAGCTTATGAATGCTGGAACATGATAGATTTAATGATTTAGATCTACAAGCTTATTTTTCAAAATACTTATTCCAAGAATGATTGATGAAACTCCCAGTGGGCAGAGTAAAATCAGAGCTTCTTATTTTTCCTTATTTTTTAAAAAATGTAATTAATGATTTTCTTTTGAACAAAAAATGTAGGTGGGAAGATTGCTTGAGGTCAGAAAGATTGCTTGAGGTTTGAGACCAGACTGGACAACACAAGACTTCGTCTCCACCAAAAAATAGAAATATTAGTTGGGTGAGGTGATGCATGATTGTAGTCTCATCTACAAAGGATGCTAAGAAAAGAGAATTGCTGGAACTCAGGAGTTTTAGTTTACAGTAAACGATAATTGAACCACTGCACTCCAGCCTGGGTAACATAGAAATATTTTATCTGAAAAAAAAAGATTAAAATAATGATGATGCATAGCGGTTAGGATGAGAATTAACAGATCAATACATGTTGCAATATATAGAATATAGATTTTTGATAATGGTCTTTGATAGAAAACAACAAAATATACAATATTTTAGATTTCTAAAATTTAAAAGCAATTTTATAATAAGGCCCATGACGTAAAAATTGTTATTCTTGAGATTATAAATTGGTATGAGAATAAAACAGAAGTTTGATTTATTAGTGTAAAGTGATACAGAGCGGAATAACATAAAGAAAGCAAATAACTTCATTTTATGTATTTTTTAGTCAAAGTGAAGTTTGATTCACATTTTTCTTCCTATGAATAAATTTCTTCAGATATTTCATAAATGGCATACAGAATAACTTTAACATCCAAGCACTGGCCTGATTATACAAAATGAAATCTATATTTTAAGGAATTTCCTTTCTATCTCCAAGAGGGCAAACAAGCTACAATTTGAATTTAATTAAGAAATTAAATGTATATAACTGATTGACTAGTGAGAGACGAAAATACTTCATTGGAAATAAAATAATTTTGTTAAATTGAATTGTACACTGCCTTCAAAGAAGGAAAGAGGAAATCACTGAAAAAAAAGCAGCTATATAAACTTGAAGCTGGATGTATTATTTTGGAAGGGATATTTACAGGTGACAAATCGAATGCAACTTGGGCTAAATTCAGATGAAAATAAATTATTACAAAACCTCCAGTTTAATGTACATTGCAAAAATTGTCAAGAAGAATCTTCTCGTCCAAAGCAATTTTGGTTTATACTATTTTAGTAATTTAAGGAAATGCTACATAGCTTTAAAATAATGTAAACAAAATATTTTGATACAGTAAAATTTTAGGAACATGCAGATATATAACTTTGTTTAAAGTATTTGAATTTACCTTTACTTAAAAAAAAACTTTGTTTATACTGTTTTCACAAGATTTTCCTCATTCTTTGAGATTGGTTATTTATAGAACAAATTTAAAGCTACTAAAATTAAAATTACGACCCGCCTGGGCAGCGAGACCTCATCTCTACAATAAATCAAAAAATCAGCCGGGCGTCGCAGCGCATGCCTATAATTCTGGCTACTTGGAAGGCTGAGGCGGAAGGATCGCCGGAGCCCAGCAGGTCGAGGCTGCGGTGGCCGGGAGCGGCCACTGCACTCCAGTCTGGGCGACAGAGTGAGACTCCAACTCAAAAAAAAAAAAAAAAATTAAAATTACACTTACAGGCCAAAATCACGTTTGTCAAGATTGAAAATGTTATAATGCGGCAATTTAGAGATGGTCTCCAGTTGATCTTTTTTTTTTTTAAAAAACAAACATACAAAGAATGAAAAATAATGATAATATTATAATCAAATGCTAATATAGAATCAGTGTAGGATGTGGTTTCTAGCCATGAGAGACAGTGTTTTTAATAATTGTCCAGAAGACAATAAAATATTATGTCATAAAATGAACTAGCCCTGAGATCTTGAGATCTATAACTCTACCAATGGCATTGCCCATTTCATCACCAAAATACATATTCACTTATTTTTTTCATTGTTTTGTAATCTTATTCTTTTACTTGTTTGCGATCTTATGATAAAGGAGATCCCTCCCCCCTCCAGCAGTTTGCCACTACTGCTAATCCCTTTCTTGTGGTATTATGATAATTATGATAATTGCTCAGAGTCTGCTTATGAGTGAGAACATGTTGTTTCTGTGGTAGATCACTGAGTATTACAGACTCTAAATCCCATCTAAGTTGCTGCAAAGTTCATAATTTTGTACTTCTTTATGACTGAGTAATATTCCCTCATGTATAAGTACCACATTTTTTTTCCAGTCCACTTTTGATGGTTAGCACAGTTGGTTCCATCTTTTTGCTATTGTGACTAGTGTTACAGTAAACATGAGTGTGCAGGTATCTTTTTTTTTTGTAGAATGATTTGAGTTCCTCTGGGTATATTCCCAGTGGGGGGATTGCTGGGTCATATGGAAGGTTGATTTTTAGATCTTTTAGGACTCACTACATTGTTTTCCAAAGTGGTTGTACTAGTTTACACTCCCACCACCAGTGTAGAAGTGTTCCCTTTTCCCCAAATCCTCTCCAGCATCTGTTGTTTTTTGAGTTATTGGTGATGACCATCTTGAATGGATTTAGGTGAAAATTCAGTGTGGTTTTAATTTGCATTTCTTTGATGATTAGTGAGTCTAAGGATTTTTCATGTATCTGTTGGTCTTCTTTTGAAAAGTGTCTATTCACATATTTTGCCCAATTTTTAATAGGGCTGCTTGTTTTTTTCTTTTTGAATTCAAATGTGAAATGCTATTCTTTAATTTTTAAGAACTTTGAATTTGTTGTTCATTATTTCAATGAACTCCATACTTTACTAAAATAATTTTAGTTTAATAATAATATACCATGAAACATTTAGTTAGGATGTCACAAATTAATTTTATTATTCCACCTACAATTTGCTATGGAGAAAAATGGAATATCTTAATATGTAATTAATAATATGTACTACTATATTAGTAATGTAGTCTTGAATTTATGTATCAATAATGCATTATATTTATATAGATATTATTATATAATTGATATACACAACACATTTAATTGAATATCTTACTTTTCTACTTAAAGATTAAAGGAAGGACAAAAATTAATTATGTACTATTCTCTGAATATTAAAATAGCAATTGCCATATAAACTGAAGCAAAAACCATGTACTCTATGCTCAGATAATTGATTTTATAATAGGAAGATTTCTTTTAATATACTTTGCCTTTTTCCTAATATGTTTAACTATTTTTTGACAACATTTGCATTGAAAAACTATGCTATTGAATTCAATATTAGTAGATTATCATAGAATTTGTTGATTCAATTAATCACTTAAAGAGAGTCTCAAAATGCTAACTCCATTCTAAGCACATAAAGTTATCATTGTGGTAGACTGATTGATTCAATCCAGAAGTTAGGCTAATGGACTAGTTTGAAAAGATAAATAAGAAATCCATGGCAAACGTAAGATACTATGACTATATGATAGAATTGAAGTTTGCTTCCATATCCTTGTTCAAATTTGTTTTTTTTTTAAATTTCTAGTATCCTCAGTAGATTCTTTTAAAAAGTTTACTCTCTTTTCTGCTTTTCTTCTCTTTGACACATTCTGCATGGATATATTAAGACATTCTGACTAAAATCAAAAGGATATTAAACTTCCAATTATAACTTTAAAAATTAATTGCATATCCAACCTGGGCAACCTGGTGAGACCTTGTCTCTATATCAAAAACTTAGCTGGGAGTGGTGGCACATGACTGTGGTTTGAGTTACTTGGAAGACTGAGGCAGAAGGATCACCTGAGCCCAGCCATTGAGTCTGCAATGGCCATGAGCGTGGCACTGCACTCCAGCCTGGGTGACAATGAGACTCTGACTCAAAAAAAAAAAGATAAATTAATTAAATGCATAATAATAATAGAATCCTTGTGATAAAAAATTTATAAATCTGCAGTGAAATAGCTTAAATATATGTACAGCTAACATTGTAATTATCTATCTTTATCCAATTTCTTGTCAAAACGCTATAACATACCATATTAAAAAATAAAAACAAAGGAAGTTCCCGTCTAAATCTCATATATGTATTTCCACATTAATGTCTTTATTAACATCTTTAATCTGTGATTTGGTACATTAAAATAGATAAAAATATGAATTCACACACAAATTCTGTCTTCCTTCATTTGTAGAATCTGTTTTCATTGATAATAACTTTAGCTGTATTAATTCCTTTCATGATTGTTATGTTCTACTGCTGTATTTCTGAGTCAAGGGCACAAAAATTTTTGAATTTCAGTATCATGTGGCTTTACAGAATAATTTTCCAACTGTTTCTCATAGATGTTTTATATTTTGCTAACTGAAACCACACTTTTCAGTCACATGCCCCAATCAAACCCTATACACTTGTTCTCAAAGAAAATTGCTTACAGTTACTCTACAGCACCTCATATATTGTTTATTTAGAAAAAAAAATTCCTCATTCAAGAATATCTTGTGTTCTCCATCTTTACCTATAAGGTATACTACTAATTTTCAAGAAATAGGTGAATATTTTCAGTTTATATTTGATTATCCTTAATGCTTTGTCTTTAGCTTGCATTGTAACTTATCTCATTTGAATTCCAGTAACACTTGTTTTCCAATTCTTATTATCATGCCGTTAAATCACTCATTCTTTTCACCTTCTTATCAGTATTCCTGATAAATTGCATGTAGGTGTGCTCTTCTACCATACGTCAAAACTTTTAAGAGCAAGAAGGATAGATTATTTACAAAATAATCTAATATTTTGGATAAAGTAGACTGATATTTAAAAGCATAGGCTAAAAAGTCTGTTTAAAGCATGATATTTAGCTGGTTTTTTCTTTTTCTCACAATAATCATAAAGGTTGCAGTATTTTCTAATATCTATTCATAAAAATGCCAAAGTCCTCTGCGTATGAATACCAGGAACATGACACGAAAGTTAAAAGCTGGAAGACACACACATTGCTGACAGAAAAGTTATATATATTCTCGTTGTCTTGTGAATGTAGGTCTATTCACAGCCTGCATATTATAAGTGATACCCACTGGAAATCCGCTATATATTCCAGACTTCTCACGTCATCACAAGTATTGATTATCAATGCATCCTACTTAAAATGCCTCATCATCTTAAATTTATTGTTGCAGTCATCAAAAACACCTACCTATATCAACTGCTTGCCTAAAATATATAATTGTTTCTTGTTGTCAAGAGGGTTAAAATTAGAAATCCCATGAGGGGGACATTTACCTGACTCAGTTCACAACACTCCAGACTCACACATTCGCTTGATTTTTCAGGTAGAGCAGTAACAGCCAATGCCATGTTTTCCCCGAGCTTTTGAAGCCTGGTCACCTCTTTTGCCTCTACTCCAGCTGCTGATGGAGAACTTTGACTGTTTTGTCTATTTGCACAAAGAAATTACCAGGCCTTTACACTGGGCAGGCCCTTACTAGGGTTATATCTGGGGAGTTCTGATTTCACTGGCTTCTGAGTGATGAACATGGGCAAGAGATTAGAGATGGACTAGACAGGTGGGAGTCACAAAACAAAGCGTGTGAGTTGACGGATTCTCACACAGTACATCCAGAATGTGTGGAGTATGTTGCAAGACTCTGCCCTGCCTGTTGAAAGTAATACATTTTTTATTGTCAGTGTTTAGAATGGGAGGAGCATGATGGTCATAAAAAGCAGTCCACCTAGCCGGGCTCGGTGGCTCAACCTGTCATCCCGCGCCTTTGGGAGGCTGAGGTGAGTGGATGGCCTGAGCCCGCGCGTTCGAGACCCGCCTGGGCAGCGAGACCTCATCTCTACAATAAATCAAAAAATCAGCCGGGCGTGGTAGCACATGCCTGTAATTCCAGCTACTCGGAAGGCTGAGGTGGAAGGATCGCAGGAGCCCAGCAGGCGAGGCTGCGATGGCCGGAAGCGGCCACTGCACTCCAGTCTGGGCGACAGAGTGACACTCCAACTCAAAAAAAAAAAAAGCAGTCCACCTTTGCTCTATGGAAATGTAGCAGAGGGATGTCCTTCCCACCACTGGTGGCCACCATACAGGAGATCATTCTCCAATTCTACTTAATTAATCTGTTATCAGTCCGTTAATGAACGCCTCAAATTTAGTCTCCCGTTTTCCCTATTTCATTCCACTTTTGCCCTCGCTTATCCTGGGCACTCTCCAGTAAAGGTTCATATACAACAGGTGCTTAAGCATCTGTTTTCTAGCAAACTGAGAGTAAATATTTAATAATTCCTATTTACATGCAATGTTTATATAGGTATTATGGTCCCCCCTGTTTTTCCCAGAACACATTATTTCTATTTTAATATTTTTATCTTTCTGGAATTCTCTGCTTTGCCTTACCCATCTGAGAACCATATATTCTGTGCAAATAACTTGGCCAAATTGTTCATATCAACTATGGTCGAAATGAAGGAGTAAGACTGAACAGGAATCCATGAGTGTATTATATTAAAAAGTGTGATGACTTGCTCTGGCCTATCGTGAAGAATTGACATTACAAAAAAGAAAAAGGTGTGGATGTCTACTTATGACAGTGCTCTGATGTTCTTCCTTTAAAAGATATACTAGTATTTCTCAGACCTGAAGAAACAGTTGCCAAAGCAGAGTAGTTTAGAAGACAGAAATTTGGTGCTTCCAAACATCAAAGGCATAATAATGTCTAGTAATGAGAAGAGTATGCTAGAATAGAGTTCTTTAGGTTGCTGTAACACACTGGGAGAGTCACTGGGTATGGTTTGGTGAGTGAGCTTTGAATAAACATGATCAAATAAATTTTTAATGCCCTAGATATTGACCACAGGAGCGTTCTAGGTATTCATAATTTTTCTATGATGGATTTATTGTTCCTCTCTTCCAAAATGTACAGTAGCAACCAACTATAAATCACCTTGTGGTATTTTTTTAATCAGTAATTATAACTTATAGTTTCTATTATTGTCAGCTCATCAGGTGAGTGACTTGAGGGCCTGGTGAATAGAAATCACCATTCTGAATAGGATTATTATTCTACATTAGTTTCCTTTACCACACTTGTCTTCATTTACCAGGTACACAGCCTGTTTAACTGAATTTGGTATCGGGTTTTAAATATATACAGAGGATCCTACCATGCTTTTTCAAAGGAAAAAGTCATCAAGAGAATAAAATGTGGGAATGACGCTAGAACTCTCAGGAAAGATCTTAAAAGTAGCTATAATTAATATGTTAAAAGATAGTAAAGCTGAGGACGGCACACGTGAACAGATACATCATTTAAGCAAAGGGTGGTCTGTAAAGCATCAAATGGAAGGGTTGAGAAAAAAACTTGAAGACCAGGTGCGGTAGCTCACATGGAAATCCCAGCATTTGGGGAATTCGAGGCAGAAAGATAGCCTGAGCCTAAGAGTTTCAGACCAGCCTGGGCAACATAGTGAGGGCTCAGCTCTACAAAAAGTGGAAAAGTTAGCTGGGTGTGGTGGCATATGCCTGGAGTCCCAGTGACTTGGGAGGCTGAGGTGGGAAGAATGCTTGAGTCCAAGTGGTCAAGGCTGCAGTGAGCTTTGCCTGGGTGACAGAGGAAGAAACCCTGATTTAAAAAAAAAAAAGTTTTAAAAATAAAGCTACAGATTTATAAAGCTCAAAAAATCCAAACCAGGAGAAATGCTAAGTTTCAGTCATATATGATCACACAACTGAAAAATACATATTTGTAAAATGCAATTTTACCCCAATTCATTTAAAGGTACAACATAATATAAATACAAGTCACAGTATGAATTGGGAGGAGGGGTAGAAATTAGCAAGGTGGTTCTATCATTTGTGGAAGAGCAAAGAATCTTGAAGATCCAGAAAATTTTGAAAAAGAACAACTTATTCGAAGTACTTGCACAACCTGATTCTAAGACTACTTACTCAGGCTAAAGACTTTGTAAGCACAGCAGCAGTGTGGTATTATCGTAAATACAGACATATGGATCAATAAAACAAAATAAGAGTGTGAATATAGATGCAGATCTATATGGTCCTTTTTTTTTTTTTTTAAAGTTGCCAAGGTTGTTCAGCCTTGAAATGATACATTTTTGCAACAAACGGTATGGGTAAAAAACATCATTATTCTCAGACCTGGAAATGACAAAACGGAAATTCACATAGAAACATAAAAGAACATGAATAGCCGAAACAATCCTTAGCAAAAGAAAAACAGCAAGAAGGATCACCCTTCCAGACTTCAAACTTTACTATAAGGCTACAAGAATCAAAAAAAGCCTGGTATTGGTACAAGAACAGATATGTAAACCAATGCAGCAGGACAGAGATTCCAGAAATGAAATCTCAATTTCTCAATCAACTCATCTTTGACAAAGCCTCCACTAATAACCACTGGGAGAGGAGAACTTGTTCAGTAAATTGTTCTGGGAAAACTGGCTGACCACATGCAGAAGATTAAAACAACGATGGCCACTCTTACTGGGGTTAGGTGGTTTCTCAATGTGGTTTCGATTTGCATTTCTCTGATGATTAGTGAGGCTGAGCACTTTTTCATGTGTCTGTTGGCTGCCTGTATATCTTCTTTTGAGAATGTCTATTCATGTCTTTTGTCCACTTTTGGGGGGCTTTTTTTTTATTATTATTCTTATTAGCATATTTGATGGTTTATTTTGCTTTACAGAAGCTCGTCAGTTTAACGAGGTCCCACTTGTCTATCTTTTTCTTTTTTTTTTTTTTTTAGTTGGAGTCTCACTCGGTTGCCCAGACTGGAGTGCAGTGGCTGCTCCCGGCCACCGCAGCCTCGACCTGCTGGGCTCCGGCGATCCTTCTGCCTCAGCCTTCCAAGGAACTGGAACTACAGGCGTGTGCTACCACGCCCGGCTAATTTTTTTTTTTTATTTATTGTAGAGATG
>NW_007253107.1:484281-514186 GCF_000164805.1 Carlito syrichta
CACTCACCTCAGCCTCCCAAAGGCGTGGGATTACAGGCTGAGGCACCGAGCCTGGCTGTCTATCTTATTTTTTATGGAATTTTTAAAGATTCTTTTTAAAAAAAATTATTTATTTATTGTAAAGATGTGGGGTACAATTCAGGGTTAGGTATACAAATATTGATCATGCAGCTACCCTTATTGATGAGGTATGCCCCCTCCCTCCCCTAGCAGTTTTCCTCAACTGCCAGTCCCACCCCCATTCCCCTGACAGTTTTCCGCTACTGCCAATTGCTTTCTTATAGCATTATAATTGTTCAAGGTCACCTTATGAGTGAGAACATATGGAACTCAGTTCTTTGTTTCTGTGATAAATCACTGAGTATGATCGACTCCAAATCTGTCCAATTTGCTGCAAAGTCCATATATTTGTCCTTCTCTATGGCTGCATAATATTCCATTGTGTATATGTACCACATTTTTTATCCAGTTCAGCTTCGATGGGCAACATGGTCGGTTCCATGTTTTTGCTATTGTGAATAGAGCTGCAACAAACATGCTTGTGCGGGTATCTTTTTCATAGAATAATTTGAATTCCTCCGGGTATATTCCCAATAGGGGAATTGCTGGGTCATATGGAAGGTCAACTTTTAGTTCTTTCAGAAATCACCACACTGGCTTCCAAAGAGGTTGGACTAGTCTGCATTCCCACCAGCGGTGTAGAAGCGTTCCTTTTTCTCCACATCCTCGCCAGCATCTGTTGTTGTTTGTCTTATTAATGATAGCCATTCTTATAGGGGTTAGATGGTATCTCAATGTGGTTTTGATTTGCATTTCTCTGATGCTGAGTGAGGCTGAGCACTTTTTCATGTGCCTGTTGGCTGCCCGTATATCTTTTTTGAGAAGTGTCTACTCATGTCTTTTGTCCACTTTTTAAAGGGGCTGTTTGTTTTTTTACTTTTGGGGCATTTGAGTTCCTTGTAGATCCTAGATATTAGGCCTTTGTCAGATATACGGTTGGCAAATATTTTTCCCATTCTGTGGGCTGTCTCCCTGCTCTCTTGATAGTTTCTTACATTTACATTTACATTTAATGCAACCTCTTTGAAAGACAATGTTGTGATTTCTAAAAGAACTAGAAATTGACCTTCCATATCACCCAGCAATCCCCCTATTGGAAACATACCCAGAAGAACTCAAATCACTCTACAAAAAATATACCTGCACACGCATGTTTGTTGCAGCTCTATTCACAATAACAAAAGCATGTAACCAACCATGCTGCCCACTGAAGCTGGACTTAATTTTTAAAAATTGGTACATATACACAATGGAATATTATGCAGCCATAAAGAAGGACAAACATACGGACTTCGCAGCAACTTGGTTGGATTTAGAGTTGATCATACTCAGCAATCTATCACAGAAACAAAGAAGAGAGTACCATATGCTCTCACTCATGAGTGGACCTTGAAAAGTTATCATAATATGATAAGGAAGGAATGTGCAGTAGTGGAAAACTGCCAGGGGAGAAGAGGGTGGTGATGCGAAATTTTCAGGTCAGCTTAGGCTTCAAGAGTGTCAACTCAATGGACCAGTCAAGCCCCAGTCATTGAGGGGTTGATAAGCCTAGCCCTGGAAGTGTCAACTCTAATGGGTTCACAAGCCAAGTCCTGAGAGTGTTGCTGGTTCAGTGGGATAGCAAGTCTATCCCCCTGGGTGTCTCAGCTTTGGAGTCCGGCAGTTCTCCTGGTTCAGCTAGCTCCAGCAGCTGGCAAGTCAGCCTCTGGGGTGCACGGATTTTTCACTCTGACAATCTTCTGCAGCACTTCAGTTTGCATCTCTTCAGGGTCTAGGTTCTTCTCTCATGCCCAGGAAGAATGAGGGACACCACCAGCGGTAAGTGAGTAAGGCCGATTTAATGAAAGGACAGAGAAGCTCCCATGGTGGGAAGGGACCCAAAGGGGTTACCAGTCAGGGGTTGAAACCTGGTGTTTATATAGCCCTAAGTCTGAGTCGATTGGCTCCCACTAGCTGTGAGCTGTAGCTGTTTTGATTGGTCAGTAGTAAGGACCAATTGGCAGGAAGTAGGAGCCTAATGGTGAGATGATTGGTTGCTTTTCGAACCCAGCAGTGAGGACTTTAGCTCTAGTTTGAGAGGTTTGCAGGGAGCTTGTTTTCCAACGCTGGGTCTGAGAGGCCTGCCAGGAGTTCACTACACTGATACCAGAGGACTCCCTGTATGTCTACCTAGTCTTTCTCTAGCTATCTCCTGTCTCAGTGGGGTCGGTAGGTGAGGGAAACTGCCAGGGGAGGGAGGGGCACACATCATCAACAAGGGAACCTGCATAATTAACATTTGTATACCTAACCCTGAATTGTTTCTCACAGCTTTAAAATAATAATAATAATAATAATAGTAATAATAAAGATTAAAACAAGACCCCTACCTATCACCATACACAAAAATCAACTGTAAATGAATCAGAGAAATAAACGCAAAACCTCAAACTATAAAAATCCTAGAAGAAAACATAGGAAGCCCTCCTACAGTAATTGGAATAGGCAACCAATTCCTGATCAACTCTCTCATAGTGAATGACATAAGAGATAAGATAAACAAGTGCGACCTCATCAAATTTGAAAGCTTTGGCAAAGCACAATAAAACATCAAGAAAGTGGGAAGAATGGGAGAAAATATGTTTCAACTGTAAATCTGACAAAGGCCTAACATCCAGGATCTACAAGGAAACCAAACATGCTGAAAGGAAAACAAACACAAATAACCCTATTAAAAAGTGGGCAAAAAATATAAACAGACACTTCTCAGAAGACATATGAGCAACCAACAGACACATGAAAAAAAATCATCAACGAAATGCAAATTAAAACCACACTGAGATATCACCTAACTCAAGTCAGGATGGCCATCATCAATAACTAAATAAACAAAAACAAAACCAAAAAAATACCCAGATGTTGGCAAGGATATGGGGAAAAGGAAACACTTCTACACTGCTGACAGGAGTGTAAACTAGTACAATCTCTGTGGAAAACAGTGTGGCGATTCCTAAAAGTTTTAGAAATCAGCCTTCTGTACTTACCCAGCAATCTCCCTTTGGGGAATGTAACTGGAGCAACTCAAATCATGCTATCAAAAAGATCCCTGCACACATATGATTACTGCAACGTTATTTGCAATAGCAAAAACATGGAACCAATCATGCTGCCCATCAAAAGTGAACTGAATCAAGAAAATGTGGTATATATACACAATAGAATATTGTGCAACCATTAAAAAAAACAAAATTATGGACTTTGAAGAAATTTGGATGGCATTAGAGCCTATAATACTCAGTGACTTATCACAGAAACAAAGATCCGAGTACCACATGTACTCACTCATAAGCGAACCCTGAACATTGATCATAATACTATGAGAAAGGGATTGGCAGTAGTGGGACACTGCCAGGGCAGGGTACATAACAGCAAAAAAGGCACCCAAACCGTACCTGTACAATGATCACTTATGTGCATAACCCTGAATTTTACCCCACATCTTTGAAATAAAAAATATAAATATGAAAAAAAGAAAGCTGCCAAGTGCTGAAATGATACTTTTTGCAACAAATAGTATGGGAAAAAATAGATATCTATACATAAAACAATAATCTTCAACTCAAATATCTTACCAGATACACAAATGAATTCAAAATGATTTATAGATCAAAATCTAAAACATGAAACTATGAAACTTTTATAAAAACGCATGGATTAAAAACTGTGACGTAAGGTTATGCAGAGATTTCATGAATAGGATATCAAATATACAATTCATAAGGGAAAAAGATTGATACACAAGACTTCATTAAAATTAAAAAACCTTGTGCTGCTTGAAAAACAGACTGTTAAAACAAAGAAAAGATAAACAACAGATTGGAAAAGAAAGTTTTAAAAATACATAAATGATACATGTCTAGTATCTAGAAATCATAGAGAACTCTCAAAACTCAATAATTTGAAAATATACAGCAGAATAAAATGGAAAATAAATGGACAATTTACCCATTAAAAGATGGCAAGTAGCCGGACTCGGTGGCTCAGCCTGTAATCCTGCGCCTTTAGGAAACTGAGGTGAGTGGATTGCCTGGGCCCGCGAGTTCGAGACCCGCCTGGGCAACTTGGCAGGACCTCCTCTCTACAATAAACCAAAAAGTCAGCCGGGCGTGGCAGCGCACTCCTGTAGTTCCAACTACTTGGAAGGCTGAGGCGGAAAGATCGCTGGAGCCCGGCAGGACTAGGCTGTGGTGGCCAGGAGTGGCCACCGCACTCCAGGCTGGGCGACAGTGAGACTGCAACTCAAAAAAAAAAAAAAAAAAAGATGGCAAGTAAGTAGATGAAAAGATTCCTAACTTCATTATTCATTAGAAAACGTAAGATTTAAATCAGCAATGGATACCACTACAAACATAAGAGAGTGACTAACGTTATAAGAAAAAGCAACCAAGGCTACCAAAAGTACCACATTCTGGTAAAGAAAGAATTCAGATTATTTGGAACTTTCATACACTGCCAATGCATGTATTAGCCCATATATGTATTGGTACATGACTTAAATCAAATATTCCACTCCTAGGTGGTTTACCCATGAAAGAGGATTGCATACGTCCACACTGAAATCTGTACACCTATACAAGAGCCTTATTCATAATTGCCAAACTAGAAATGACTTAGCGTTCTCATCTGGAGAATGAGAAACAAATGTGGCATCTTCATGCAACGCACAACTCAGTAATAAAAAGCACCACACTACTCATACCTGCAATGATATGGCTGAACCCATAACATTATGCTAAGCCAAGTAGCCAGGCATAAAGTAAGATATAGTCTATGGTTACTTTCTTTCTTTCTTTCTTTCTTTTTTGAGTTGGAGTCTCACTCTGTCGCCCAGACTGAAGGGCAGTGGCCACTCCCGGCCACCGCAGCCTCGACCTGCTGGGCTCCGGCGATCCTTCCGCCTCAGCCTTCCCAGTAGCCGGAATTATAGGCATGGGCTACCACGCCCGGCTGATTTTTGATTTATTGTAGAGATGAGTTCTCACTGCCCAGGCGGGTCTCGAACCCGCGGGCTCAGGCCATCCACTCACCTCAGCCTCCCAAAGGCACGGGATTACAGGTTGACTCACCTAGCCCGGCTTATGGTTACTTTCATGTATTTTTTTGCAAAAAGGCAAAACTATATGAGCTAATATTAGGTCATAAGTAATCAGGGCTTGGAGTATATTAGGATATAATTACAAAGAGAGAAAATGAAAAGTTTGAGATGATTTAGTAATAATTGTAATTTAGTAATAATTGTGTTTAATTGACCTATTTTACCAGATAATTCTTATATATTTAGTGACTTCGTAATATTAATTTTAAAATATGTATATGTCATACTTATATTCTTCAAATATTATGTATGTCATGTTTTAAAAATTCAGTCCTACATTATATCTTTTCTGGAATGGGTGGGCATATCTTCTTTCTAGAATATACTATAGGCCTCAGATACTTGCTCACAATTTTTCTACCTTTGTATTATACTCTATTTTATTTGCTTGTTTAAGTAATCTTTGCTTTTGTTACACTAAATATTCTTGAAGGTACAAACTATTAACACTTATTCATTATGGTATCCTTCACTAAGTCTAGAAACCTTTTCTTATATGAAGGCTAATTATTTTATTGAATAAATATGTTTGAAGCAATGATAGAAAATTTTAAGGTTTACCTCCAATAGGAAATCTATTGATGTCAGAAACTGAATGCTTCTGTACAGGAGTTTATATGGCATTTGTTTATCTAAAGGCAACATGAATGAAGTGTCAATAACTAAATTCTGAACCTGGGTGTTGCCAAGATCTAGCAGTCGTTGAAGATAAATGACTTATACTGAAGACTGAGCTTTAAAGACATGGATCGATAAATGAGTCTTTATCACACTTCATGGTCTACCAAAAATTGATTTAAAATAATGAAGTAGGCTGATACTGTGATTTAGGAAAATGAGGGATTCAAAAGAAATGTTGTTGGAAACATTTAAATAAAAATATGAAACCTGATGTTTTCTCTAACTTCATTGAGGAATTGATTTTTGTTACAAATCTGAATTATTCTTGAAAAGGGGATTGTGTGTGTGAGTGTGTGTGTGTGCATGTGTGTGTGTGTGTGTGTGTGTGTGTGTGTGTGTGTGTGTGAATACTGCAGATCTTAATATTCACTATACTGATCTTTTCTCTTGGATTTGACAAAAGTGCATTCAAGCTTTACAGCATGTCAGCAAGCATATAAACAATAGATAGTAATCAAATTGTGTCAATAACATTTATTAATTAGGTATCCTTGAATCATACATGTTTTAATTTCACTACCTATAAAATAAGGATGAATGATAGTAATTGACTAACTTTACTAATTTGGTTTTTTTTTAAAAATTGGTACACCTTTAAGTACTTAGATTTACTAGCACATGAAACATGCAAGAATTGACTTTTCGTGTCATTTCTAATTTTAAACTCATTTACTGTGTTATATTTTAAATCCTTATTTCTCAGTTAGTTAAAAATAATGTGATTACAACTTAAAAATAACAATTATCCTTATAAAACTCAAAATATATGAAAGTATTTGCCTATGCTAAAATGTAAAGATAAGTATTTTTTTAAACATGGCACTCTGATCAAAAAATTAATAAATTTTTCTAATAGACAATATTTTTCTTAAGAATAGAATCTTTTTTGAAATACATACCACCTCTAGGAATGTGAATTAAAGGGTCTAGGGAAATTATCACAACATATACTTAAACTTATCTATATAATGAGTCAGAGTAAACAACAAGGCTGTATAACAAAGCAATTTATGAGAAGATAAAATGCATATTTCTTCATTAAGATATATCTCATTGGTCTCAAAAGACTAAAAATAATCTAAATGATAATTGCCTCTACGCACAAGATCCAGAGAAAAATTGGGTCAGTAGAGAGCAAATCAATATTCTTTGGAGAAAATATGATGTGGATATTTAGAATGTTCTATTTGAATATTGTTACTGTTGATGACTGTTATCTTACTCCCTTTGATGCACTTACTCTGATTTTTCTTTGTACTCCATTTTTAAAATTTTGTAGTATAACTCACACCATCTTAAGGTAATTTCAAGGCCCATGTGGAGTATTAACACTTGTCATCTATTGGTTATATTAGTATGTATATCTACATTATCAGGCTAACGCCCTCACTGTATGCCCAGCCATAATGCATTGGGCCAAAATTTATACGGAACGGTGCCATATAAGGACACTTCTCAAAGTCTGAATAATCATTATTTCTAACATGACCGATAAAATGCATTTCATTCTATTTTTAAAATATGACTTTGTATCAGAACAAGGTGTTAAAAATTAGGTAAATATTATGACCCCTAATGTTTTACTTTAGGAAAGTATCCTAGTTATTATATTTATTTCTTATCTTATATGCAATATAGAGAACTTTTGCAAAAACAGAACAATTTTAAATGTTGAGTAAATATACATTTTTTAATCTAAAAAGAATTTCAGTCATTTGTTCATTTTCTTTTTTTAATTTTAAAAATATTGGGGGCAATTCAAGGTCAGGTCCATACATGGTCATCATACAGGTAAAGTGTGATTACCCATATTGATGTAATGTGTCCCCCCACCCATGGCACTGTCCCACTATTGCCAATCCCTTTCTTTTTTTTTTTTTTTTTTTTTTTGAGTGGAGTCTCACTCTGTCACCCAGACTGGAGTGCAGTGGCCGCTCCAGGCCACCGCAGCCTCAACCTGCTGGGCTCCGGCGATCCTTCCGCCTCAGCCTTCCCAGTAGCCGGAATTACAGGCGTGCACTACCACATCTGGCTAATTTTTGATTTATTGTAGAGATGAGGTCTCGCTGCCCAGGTGGGTCTCGAACCCGCGGGCTCAGGCAATCCACTCACCTCAGCCTCCCAAAGGCGCGGGATTACAGGCTGAGCCACCGAGCCCGGCTGCCAATCCCTTTCTTATAGTATTATGATAAATGTCCAGGATCTGCTTATAAGTGAGTACATGTGGTACTCAGATCTTCGTTTCTGTGATAAACACCTGAGTATTATAGAGTCTAACTCCATCCAGATTGCAGCAAAGTTCATTTTTTGTTTTTCTTTATGGCTGCATAATATTCCATCATGTAAACGTGCCACATTTTCTTTATCCATTCCACTTTTGATGGGCAACATGGTTGGTTCCATGTTTTTGTTATTGTGAATAATGCTGTAATAAACACGCAAGCGCAGGTATCTTTTTGATTGAGTGATTTGAGTTCTTCCGGGTGTATTCCCAGAAGGAGGATTGAGGGGTCGTATGGAAGGCTGATTTTTAGATCTTTTAGGAATTGTCACACTGTTTTCCACAGAGGCTGTACTAGCTTACACTCCCACCAACAGTGTAGAAGTGTCTCCTTCTTTCCACATCCTCTCCAGCATCAGTTGTTTTTTTTGAGTTATTGATGAGGCCTTCCTGACTGGAGTTAGGTGGTATCTCAGTGTGGTTTTGATTGCATTTCTTTGATCATTTGGGAGGCTGAGTATTTTCTTATTGAAAAAGCGGAATTCCTGAACTTACATGGCTTATATTTACTTTAGGTTTTATCTCAGGAGCAGTAGGAAAGAACATTATTCCACACTTAGAAAAAGAAAAACAAAATCTAAGCAAAATGCAGGTTTGTCACATTGATTGAACCTATCAGAGAGCTGAGATAGCACACTAGCCAAATCAGCCAAAATAAAAAAAAGACATAGGCTCTGGCAAATTAATATGGCAAGAAATCACTATACTAACAAAAGCAGAGGACACAGACTGCTAGGTAAGCATTTAGCTAGAAAATGGATGAATTAGCAATGACCAAGAACAGACTGGCAGAAAAGTAAAATTTCCCCAGGAACCACAGAGATAGGGAAGGAGTCTTGCTAAACTTTTTTCTTGACTCCCAGCAGTCGCTCACAAAGAAGCAGCAAATGAATCCTGAAACAAAATTGCCTCCTAAAAAAGCCCATGTATTTCTGCGAGAGGAGAAAAACCATGCATGGGAGCCATTCTCCAATATGTCCACTGTGGATTAAAAAAAAACCTTTAATCTGTCAGTAGGAGGATAAGGAAAACTATGACACTATTGACAACCATTCTACATGGGGAAGGAGGGCCTTCTCCAGCTAAGGAGGGGCAGAGATATCTCCTGGGACCAGAACTATACCTGGTGGAGAAAGAATATTGAAAGGCACCTCCAGAGACCCAGGGACACAATGACTCGGACTGAGATCAATCAGAAGAGAAGAGAAAATGCTTCCCTATTCCCCATTCTCAGGCTATCAAATATTGAACAAATATAACAGTGCAATACTTCTGTGAGACTTGGGAGAGACAGACTTTCTGAGGCATACCATGAACCCAAAGTCTTAAAGACAACGGAAAGGAGTAGTCGTCGAGTAAAACTTTCTCACAAACCAAACTTCATGCTAATCACACAATATTTATCTAGAACAATTTGAAGTTTGGGTATATTATAAATAAATATTGCATAATGTTTTTTAAAATTAACTCCACTCCTCACTAGACGAACACAAAGCCCACCCTAGGGACAGGAGAAGAAAGGTATGCCCAACTTCAAGTAGGGTAGAAATATATCTCAAGCCCTACTATTATCCTAAAAACGTCTAGGTTTCAACAAAAAGTTATAGGGCACACACACACACACACACACACACAAATCCCAACTGACAATGCAATAAACACGTCAGATTCAGATACAGGGAAGTTGAGAGAATCTGGCAGGGTGCCTGAGTACATATGATTGATATATTGATGGCTCAAATAGAGAAAGTTTATAAAAGTGCAGGTTTATATTCGGTAAAGCAAAAGCCCTCACATAGGTGAACTGAAGGGTGAAAAAAAGAGCAGACTAAACCCAAAGCAAGCAGAGGTAAGAAGATCACATGTTCTCATTTATACGCAGACCTTGAATAACTATCATAATACTATAAGAAAGGGATTGGCAGGAATGGGAAACTACCAGGGGAGGAGGGGTACACCTCATCAACAAGGGTACCTGTTGATAACATAATTAACATGTTTATACCTGACCCTGAATTGCACTCCACATCTTTAAAACAAAGCAAAAAAATTAAAAAATGAGATATTAGCAGGAATCAATAAAATGTAAAAATAAGAAATTAAAGGAAAGTCAATGAAATCATATCTGATTCTTTTAAAAGATCCATAAAACTGACAAATCCCTAGCTACACTAAGAAAAAAGAGAGAAGACAAAAATAACAATAGAATAAATGACAAAGGAGAGAATATTAGATGCCACATAGAACAAGTGATAATAATAGAATGTTACCAATAACTATAACATACCGAGAAATTCAGTGTCTTAAAAATAAAATACATCAATTTCATCAGACACAAATTATCAAAACCCATGCTATAAGAAATAGATAATTTTAATAAGCCTACATCTATTAAATAAATTAACTTTTTGTTTAAAATACCTTAAGTAAAGAAACTCTAAGCCGGGCTCAGTGGCTCGGCCTGTAATCCCGCGCCTTTGGGAGGCTTAAGTGAGTGGATTGCCTGAGCCCGCGGGTTCGAGACCCGCCTGGGCAGCAACACCTCATCTCTACAATAAATCAAAAAATCAGCCGGCCGTGGTAGCTCATGCCTGTAATTCCGCCTACTCGAAAGGCTGAGGCGGAAGGATCGCCAGAGCCCAGCAGGTCGAGGCTGCGGTGGCCGGGAGCGGCCACTGCTCTCCAGTCTGGGCGACAGAGTGAGACTCCAACTCAAAAAAAAAAAAAAAAAGAAACTCTAGGTCCTTATGGTTTATGGGTGAGTTCTACCTAACATTTAAGGAAAAAAACAACAACAAAAAACAATCATCTTATACAAGTTCTTTTAGGAAATACGAGAGGCAGGAAAAAGAATTTCCCTGAAAGCTTTTGCAGTCAGGTACATACTAGACAGCTTCATCTTCAAGCAAAAGGAATTATCTTTCTTGTAGATCTTTGGGAAGCACATGCCAGGTAGTCTGGCACACAGGCTTCTGATGGAGTTGCTTAAATGTTTTTGAGACCCTATCATTGGACTAAGTCGGAATTTCCGTAACTCCAATTAAGAAACTAAGGTGTTCTTAAGACTGGCAAAACCAAGATCAAGCAAAACAGAAATTAATTACACAGAACTACATGAACTGACTAAAGATGACTATAGGTATTGTTTGGAATTGTATTGATACTTAATGCTCTATTTTCTAAATATAAGAAATTTTTTTATTTTCTGCTAAGCTATCCGTAAGCCCTAACAATTTAAATAAATAAGTTTTTCTAACAAAAATGAAGTATTTATCTCCTTTTTCTGCCTGATTCCTTCAGCGCTTGGAAACTCTTGTTGAGTATTTTTATTTTTATCTCAATATGATTGTTTGCATAAATTCACTAACAATCTATCCTTCCTATAATAGGACGTAATTGGAAACACTGGATTCCTAACCAAGGCTTTGTTTCCACTGCCATATTTGTAAATAATGTGCAAAGAATAGAATAGAATCAGACTGTTTTAAGCAACCACAGTTAATATTATAGAGCTAATGTTTACAAAGTCTTCTTGGGAAAACTGAATTGATATCCCGATAACAAAGTTTCCAGCTTTGCAGGTAAGAAAGGCAGGTCACTTTTGGCAGACCTAGGAACCTTAAGATATTTGTGGAATATCAAGAAAGAAAGGTAATCATCCGAATCTGTAGGTATTGTAGGTGAAATGTGGTGGCAAGTTCTTGACTTGTTTTCTCAACCTTGAGAAACTTAAAAAGGGCAATCTAACATTCCTTAAAAAAAAAAAAAAAGTCTTGAAGCTTACAGAATCAGTTACTCTTTCTGTTGTTCCCATGTGGTAAGGAGGCCGGCCTTAGATTGTAATCAAAAACAATCTTCATCTCACTTATGATCAAATAGACGGAGAGAAATTTTATGATTTAATAGAAGACTTAGCACAGCTCTGTTTGCTATCTGATTCTGGTTCTGTTCATTGCCTTTAAGGTATATTTTGTCAGGCCTCACCACATTTTCAATTGTTCTAGTTTCTTTCAATATCTGGCTGCAACTCTCTAAACTAACTTTTTCAATATTTTTCTCCCGCTTTCTGACTTGGAATCACTGAGAAGTAAAATCTGACTGCTCACATCCTTATTGGGACTCGTGGTTGTCTGGTATCCAACTTTTCCCACCCAGGAGCTGAAAAAGTCCTGGGCGCTCAAGCCAGATGACTTGACACAAATGTCAAGGGTCTCATCACTACAGCATATCATGCTTGGGCAATGAAATACTGCTATGTGGGCCTGTAAGAAAATTATCAGAACTCTTGCATCTTACATGCTCTGATCCAGAATATAGCTAAGAATCTGGACAATCTTACCGGAAACCCTCTGATGTCTATGTCATCCTTCGGACTGAGCTGCATAGTGGCGAACATTTTGATGCCTTGGCCATTTTCATTTCACATTCTAAAGACACTTTAAGCCCCATGTGCCAGAATATTCTTTCCTGGCTGCCTTCTAGACTCACATACTTGGTTCATAGACTGTTCCAACCACTAATAATGTTTCTTGATTTTTTAAAAATTTCCTAAGAGTTCTCTCCATTAAATGCCTAATTGCTCACATCGTACGGCAAATATTTTCTACCACTGTATCTCAGCAGATGTTCAATTTGTCTTCTAAATCTGCTAAAAAAACCTGCTGGAATAAACTGCATATGCAAGACTCCTAAGTTATCCTTGGAATGCCAGACTTTCCTTTAACAAAATGGGGGATTATCCAAGATAATGTTTCCCTTACCTTGACAATACTTTATGCAGTCTGCTTCTCAACTCCTGGCCCGTGAAATCCCTTTTCCAGATCATTGACTTTATAAAACTTATCATGATAAGTCTTTTCTCTGTAAATCTTTTTAAGAACTTCCTGACAGTTTACAAACCAGGAATACCTTTCTTAAGGACCTCAGAGCCAGAATTTTAAAGTATAATTATCAAGGAAGGTAGCACCCCTACACTCTCTTGGGTTTTGTGAGTGGCAGAACCTTGAAGGACCTTAATAAATGTGTTTTAATGCTTCATATAGAAAATCTGCATGCGATTCATGTAACACATAAATGAAAGTATGTTCTATTTTTTGTGTATCAGGTTTTTTGTGGTGAGTATTGAAGACACATATATGTAGCTCATAAGCACAATCTTTATTTAACCATTTTCAGAATAAGTCTTATGGTGTTTGCAATTGGAAAAACGTGTCATTACATTAGATTTGGTTTCTTCTCTGTTATAAATTAGGGTAAATACAACATCTAGTTATTTAACATACATTAAATTATTACCACTTCTTTTCCTCTAAAACAAATTTCCTCTAAAGACAGGATGTGTTGCTGTTTTTTCTAGTTAGCATCCAAAACATTTAAAATTAATTCAATTGTCTAATGTTCTGACCCATGTGTTTTTTAAAAATAGATTGTCATCTTCTGAATTGCTTTCTTTTTTCACAATCATTGAATATCTCTAAGTATTCGATTAACCCTGCTCGGTGATGAAATATATGCCATACTAAGACAATTACTATGGTAATTTAGAAAAACATGACTTTTTTGAGAGAAAATGTTGTACCATTTCCTCAAATACACTGAGAAATTCTAATGGATATGTAATACAATTATAGTATGAAAAAATTACAATTTAAAAACTTGAAGTAGTTGCAAACAATTTTTTTTAAAAACTATATTCTTATTATCTCAGTTGGTGTATAGAACAAATATAGCCTGCTTAGGCAACATTCTTGTACAGATCTTACTTACCATGATTATTCTAGGTACCACAATCTTTATTATTTTTTAATTTAACAAGATAGCAGAATATATTCATTGCAGAAATGTGAAAAACCCCAAAATGTGTTCTACTTTTTTAGTGCTTAGTATTGTACTAAAAAGAGTTGTATTAAAATTCTCCAAAATTCTTATCTATCAAAATAATATTAATGTTTTTGTTTATGCAACTGTCATGTTATTTTTTAAAATGCTTAATACATATTTATGTCACAAAAATAATACTATGGTGTACAACTCTATTTTTTAGAAATATATTAAAGCAGATTTTCTGTTATTTTTACTGCAACTATATCAATCATAACTGTAATTATAACTTAATTTATTTTTAGTGTATATATTTATCTGAAGACATATCCAAAAGTCTTAAAACTAAGGTATGTATGATGTCAACAAGAAAATCAAGAATGCCACAGTAATAATTGTTAATTAAGAAAACATTATGTGTGATGTGTAGTTAGGCAGTATATAGATTGATAAATTGCTAGATAAATACATAGAAAATAGAATCTGGTAGATTCTGAACAAAGCTTCCAAATCTTCATACTTTAAATAAGTGAAAATGCTTTGTAAGCTGTGACTAAAAACACTGTCTCTGAGAAAGATGTATGTGTGCTTCAGTAAGGAACTATGTATTCCTTTAACTAACCAGATCTACAGTATTCTGCATCAATAAAGCCGTATTCACTCTATACCAATGACATTTGACTTTGCCAACAGTTTGAATAAGGCCCTTTATTACCTATCAAAGTAAAGTTCAATTTTGCTTATACACTTACTAAAAGTTCCCTTTAAACTCAATGCCTTTTTAGCTCTCGTATTGCTAAAAAAGTTTTGCTTTCCAGTGCACACTATAAAACACTGTCTTCTTGTTTGTTTATTAACTTCAAACTATACTTTCTCTCTGCTTGTAAACTCTCTGTTTACAAGTTTCAGCTGCTCATGTGCAGTCTTTCTGCTGTGAGATCTTTGTATCTGCTCTCAATCACATTCTCTCTTGTATCTTCAATAGAGAGGGCGATAGATGTTTACTTTTGTGGGAGCTGCAGGTAGTAGAATTATACGTAGAATTATAAATGTTTGCTACTTTCTTGCCGCACCATGAAATATGAAACCTTTTCACCTATATACAGGAAGGGGATAATCCTTTTCATCCTATTAGGACACATTCTTAAATTAATTGTGTGTTCATATTTCCACAACATTAACATTGTTTATTTTATTCTTTCAATAGCAGCCACGCATGTGCCGCATTAATTTCTTAACATAAATTTAGAATAATATTGAGGAAATAAAAACATGCTCGAATCAATTTATTATGGAGATTGAGTAAGCATGTTTCATGTGGAGAAGATTTTTTGTAAGATAAATGAGATAGAGGTGGGAAAAATGGCCCAACTTTCTCATGTTTTCTCCTCTGCATTCTACCATGACAGAGACATTGATTATGGTCATCCATAGATCTGAATGCCTTATTTATTGATAAACATCTATATAAGGATGCTGATGCTCTAAAACAGGTTTTTAGAAAACAAAATTAGGTAACTATATTAATATGAAGTGGTTCAATTTTATTTTTTAATATGTGATGCTTACAACCTGAGCTGAGGGCAGAATGGGGTTAAAGTGCATTTTATGATGTGTGCACTTATCAAAAGCTTCATTTTCTCAAAAGTTGTGGGATCTTAATTGAATTCATTTCCCATCATTTATATAAGAACGTGCCTTTTAATAACAACAAAACAGATAAAATTGTGCAAATAAGTCAAAATATTACTAATACCTACTTTTATCTACTCACCTTCCTAATTAGCCTTAGGCATGAAGTAATAATAATTTAATTACTTATTTTGTGAGCATGCAGGAAATATTCCAAATTAATGTGGTTTGTATTAGGTGATTTTGATATAGGTTAGACCAGTATTACTGATTCTCTGAGAAATTGTCTTTAAGAGTAATAATGATATTTTTAATTTACAGTTTCGATAACTTAAAGTTTTCATAGAATGCAGGTATGTCTTACCTAGACTTTATTAGTATGAAGTCTGACATTTGCTGAGAGTAGAAAGTATGATTTTGTTCACTACTGATTTATTATCACCATCAAGTAATTTCCTCACCAGGGAGCAGTAAAACTCTTCCTTTTCAATCAATCACATTCAACTGAACCCAATATAGGAATTTCAGGGCCATTCTCACCAATACTTAAGTTTATAAAGGTAAATAAATGTTCTAAATGTCATGGTCACTGTATATATGCTTTTATTATGTCTTTAAACATTCTTTTAGTTTTCTTTTCAGACTAGCTTATTTCTCCTGTTGAAGTTGATATGTTAGAGTTAGCCAATGCAATAAATTGAACTGGTCCCTCTTGGTTCATAAAATATTTACCATGTTCCAAAATGTCAAAATATTTCAGCCTACTGTTTTCAAAAACGATGATTTATCATGCTGCCAGAAGTGAAGAATTGTGTTTCCTCCTTGAAGCAGATAATAAAAACAAATGATATTTTAAATTAATGTATTTTTAAAATCTATGTAGCTAAATTTCATTTCAAATCTTCTGCTAGATTATTTAGTGTCTTTGGGATGAAAAGGAACTATGTCTGACATACATCCTATTCCTGAAAAACAAACGGAAACGTATTGAACATTTTAAGCTTTTTTTAAAATTTATTTTTTGAGTTGGAGTCTCACTCTGTCACCCAGACTGGAGTGCAGTGGCCGCTCCCGGCCACCGCAGCCTCGACCTGCTAGGCTCCGGGGATCCTTCTGCTTCAACCTTCCCAGTAGCCGGAATGACAGGCATGTGCTACCACGCCCGGCTGATTTTTTGATTTATTGTAGAGATGAGGTCTCGCTGCCCAGGCGGGTCTCGAACCCGCGGGCTCAGGCCATCCACTCACCTCGGCCTCCCAAAGGCGCGGGATGACAGGCTGAGCCACCGAGCCCGGCTCATTTTAAGCTTTTCTATAAAAAGTGCATTCTAATTTGGACCCATTCCTCATTTCCTTACATTTAGTAACAATTTCCTCCAATTCAGAGGGCCGGGTGCAGTGATTAGGTGCCACAGTAGGGAATAAACTTTTCCTTTCACTCCACTAGCAGTTCATATTTTCTTTTCCTTTAACCCACTTATTTATAATAGGCTTAAAGGAAGAATGGCTTCTCAGCTATCAAAAGGCAATGAAGCAGCTAACATAGAATTTCATAAAGTTTGTGCTGGGTGGCAGGGCCGCAACAGTTCCATAAGCAGAAGCAGCGCTGTGTGCACTTGGCCTTTATTATTAATTCCAGGGCAGAGTTCTCTTCGATGCATGGCCAGTGTCATAATCAGGACACAGCACAGAAGCTGCATAATGATGATGCATTCGTTTCTGGAGAGGGAAGAACTAGTGGTGACCATCTCAGGGTTGAACCTGAAGCTTATAAATGATCGTGAACACTTCTCTTGGAAATATACCTGAAATTCCGGCTTATAATCTCTCTCATGAGTAAATTAGACAATATCTCAGAAGACATTCTCTGAATCACTGCAGAAGGTGACTCATGAAGAAGAGTTTTCCAGAGACACCTTAAAAATGAAAAAGAATATTTTATAGAAGATAAATAATACATCATTTTAATACTATGAAGTTTAAACAAATGTATATATTTAATTTAATTTAACTTTTTATTTTTTTATTTTTTTTTTTTGAGTTGGAGTCTCACTCATTGCCCAGACTGGAGTGTGGTGGCCGCTCCCGGCCACCGCAGCCTCGACCTGCTGGGCTCCGGCGATCCTTCCACCTCAGCCTTGCAAGTAGCCGGAATTACAGGCCTGCGCTACCACGCCCGGCTGATTTTTTGATTTATTGTAGAGATGGGGTCTCGCTGCCCAGGCGGGTCTCGAACCCGCGGGCTCAGGCCATCCACTCACCTCAGCCTCCCAAAGGCGCGGGATTACAGGCTGAGCCACCGAGCCCGGCTCTATATTTAATTTTAAATGAGTTTCATGAATATTATATTCATTGTACTTCATGTACTTTGGGGTTAAAGAAAAAATAGTTCTTACACACTATGAATGTCCAAACTTTAATAAACAATTAAATATAAGAATATGCTTATATTACATATTTGCATACCTGTATTGTTAAAATTTCAGATTCAATGAAATGCTTTAGTGCAATGTAAGCTTGACCATATTAAACACTTGAGAATATTTACTTTAGCAATAAATAAAAACAGATATTAAATGTGGTTTATGCATTTGAAGTAATTATACAATCTAAAAATACAACTTTTAAACTATTTTTTTCATTTTGAAAGGCATTTATCTTTTTTGTACTAATTTTTAAAAAGTCATTTTCATTGAGTCAGAATATGCATGATGATTGGAATATCTATCCACACGTGATTGAAATGTCATTACCCGATACTCAAAACTCTCACTGGAAGTTAGATGTGTGGATATTATTTAGAGATTCATCAATAATTAGCCCAATCATCGTGAGTATGATATATAATGTGAGACTCAGTTTTCTTATCCATAAATTAAGCACTTTAGGATTATCTAATATATGTAGATGTTGCAAGTTCTATCAGTTCATTACTTTTAAATTCTTTCTACCTGTGAATGCCATGTGCTATTAGAGCTGGGTAATATGGTGAGGTCAAAAGCGTGCCTATTTTCTAGTTTGTCATTGTATTATGAAATTTTATATTACAATTTAAACACATAAAATAATTTCTAACAGAAATAACAGGAAATTAGCTAATCATAGCAGCTTATTTTTAAAAATAAGAAACTAACATAAATCTATATTATTTAAGAGTTGTCTCACCCTCTCTTTCTGCAACACACACACACACACACACAACACACACACACACACACACACACACACACACACACACACACACACCATACTATAAGCATGTACACTAACAGAATCACATGTTTCTAAATCTCTTCCCATGGCAAATTTTGTGACAAGGGCAAGAACTCCAAAATACAAAGGGTAACATGAATTTTATTTTAGTATATTTTGCTTCAACATTTTCTTTCTCTTATACTTTTTCAGATATTAAAAATGTTTAGTATCCATGCTGTAAGTGTTGAAGAAAAAAGTAACACTTCTCTTTTATTAACCCGAGAAACTATTAGAATTCTCTATACTTTGTCCTATAAAGGTTATCCAAAGTTGTGTCAATATTTCCATTAGATTTTTCTAAAAAATACCATATGTATGTGTATATCTATGTATATATATAGATATACATATCTATATATATACATATATATATATAGTCAAATGCAAATGTTTCCCCTTGACTTAATATATTTTTCATTATCCTTTAATATTGGAGATAATTTCTTTCTTTTCTCACTTTGCTGTATGCTACATTATATGTTGTGGTTTGTTTTTTTGAAACTTAATGTATTATATGCAATATAATTGAATTGAACTATAAAATCAAGATTTCCCTGCACTATTCATCTTTCTCCTAACTATCCCTCCTGAGACCACTTTAATTATTTCTGGCTTTAGGTGCGTAATGGTTTTCTCTTGTGAAAAATATTTTTTCCTCCATTATATATCCTTTCCTTATTTATTTAGCCTTTATTCCTTATTCAAAGTTAAAATTTACTGAAATGAAAGAGTAAAAATTGGTTGGAGCACCAGCTTTAAGACATTAGAGCACACTGAGTGATTTCAATGCTGTCTGTTGCTAATAAGTGAAAAAACTAAATTGTGTCTTTTTAGAGATTTGAATATCAGTTTAATTTTTGAGATTACTTCCACTTTCTGTAAAAGAACCATCAAAGCACGTATATCAAAACTTCTCAATTGCCTTAAATATGAGAGACAAAGTAAGGCATTATTTTATATTTTTGTTCCTTTTTGGAAAGGTGTTATTTTTAGATGATAAAATCCTCTAACTAAATCTCACACAAAACTAAGGACATAATTTAGAATTCTGGCTATTCCTATCATTTTTCATTGTTTCGCTTCACACTGAGGTTACTGGCATAAAAGATGGGATATTGTTTTCAGAAAAGAACCTGAATTGGTTAAGTAGCCAGGTGGTGAGCTATAGTAAAATATTTGATTCAAAAAATTGCTTATCATGACCTAAGTAGAGATTCTGCGCTTGGAAACAGATGAGACTCTGATGAGTTTCCCTTGTTGAAGTGTAGGTAGAGTGTATTTATGGTAAAAGAGTACATTTACACACCAAGTGACGGGTAGTGTATTGTGGAAGACACCACTAATTGTTCCTAACGCCTGTTGTTATTTTTGTAGTCTCTTGACCTCCTCTTTTGATAGAGATATGAACATAATTGACATACCTTCACTCATATCCTATAATAATCTAGTTATAACCTCCATTGTGTCTTCCTTCAAAGGTCAACTCTAAAAGCAGTACATTTCTATTTCTAGTTCACATTCCATCACCCACAACCCTAGTTCTACTTCCTTTTTTTAAAAAATTAAAGAGATTAGGTGTCCCCATTTCTATTCCCCTCTCTTCCCAAATTTCCATTTTCAAACTTTACAAATTGTGTCAGTTATATTCTCAATGATAAAAATTTGTTTCAAATCTGTTGGGACATTACTTAAATATTTGTGACTTCTTTTTCGATTCTGAGAGTTGAAACTAATTGACAAACTTTAGATTTGTACCTTTCACTCTTGGGTATGATGTTTTCTGCAGACTTTGTCGTACTGAGATAAATTTTCTCTGTTCATTATATGCTGAGAGTTTCTGTCATAAAAGAATGTTGAATTGTGTAAAATGCTTTTTCTGTATCTGTTGATGTAATCCTATGTCTTTTATCAATCATTCTGTTAATGTGGTATATTATATTTATTGATTAGTGTATGTAAAACCATCCTTGGATCCCAGGGATATATCCCACTTGATCATGGGAAATGATCCTTTTTTATGTGCACCCGAATTCATTTCAGTTAAAAATGTTTGCATCTATTTTCATCAAAGATAGTGGCCTGTAATTTTTGTGTAGTGTCCTTGTCTGTGTTAGGTCAGACTCTTGGGTGGAGAGGGGGGAAGGGGAGTCTGTGATTTGGTGCCTCAAGAAAGAGGCAAAGAATTGCAAGGGAAGAGTTTATTCACATTCAGGATAGAGTCAGAATGGGGCTGTCTCTGTGAGCAACATGGTCCTGTGGTGGAGTACAGATGGTTTTAAGGCTTCTGTGAGGAAAAATCTCCAGCATCTGCATTCTCAGGTGTTGACATATTAGGTCTTGTGCCTTGACATTATCAGGAGAACACATCTCGCGACTCCAGTAGGTGGGCAGGTGGGCTGTTGGGCTGTCACTGAAGGCTGACCAAGAGAGATAGATTAGCTCTGCTTTTTGTGGCCGATCGGGCAAACACTGGAAATAGAAAGACTGATTAATACAAAACAAGCTGGGAAGGGGTTGTCAAGCAATTATCAATAACTACCCCTGATAAATCACTTCTCTCCTTGACTAGTAATTAGAGGGCAGGCTAGGTAATTTTGGACAGAACTAGGCAGGGTCAAAATGGCAGCTGATTATTTAATTAAACCATCCCATTTTGACATTTTGCCCTTTCAGTCTGCTTTAGTATCCGAATAGTGCTTGCTCATAAAATGAGTTTAGAAGTGTTTTCTCCTCTTCAATTTTTTGGAATACTGGAGAATGATTGATAATAGTTTTTTCTTTAAATATTTGGGGGAATTCAACCATGAAGCTATCAGGCAAAAACTTTTCTGTGATGTGAGTTTGTTGTTGTTGCTGCTGATTCAATCTCCTTACTCATTATTCGCCTGTTCAGATTTTTTTATGGAATTGTGATTCCATGTTGATAGGCTGTATGTTTCTGGGAATTTATCTAGTTCATTTAAGTTACCCACTTTGTTGGCATGCAGTTTTTGCTATTAGTTCCTTATGATCCTATGTATTTTTACAATCATATGTAGTGCATCCTCTTTTGATTCTGATTGTATTTATTAGAGTCTCCTCTCTTTTTTTTAGACTAGCTAATGTAAGGTCAGAGGTACCGGAGGGCGGGCGGGCCTCGCCTCAATAAGAGGGCTCCAACCGGGACCAGGTCAGAACTAAGACTGTTCCAACCAATGATCGCTCTCCCCAATCCCCCTCACAGCTTTCCCAGCGTGCCCTTTATAAACCTGTCGCCCATCTTGCTGGGGGCGACTTCTCCGGCCCACAGCTATAAGGACCGGTGAACCTCCCCTGGGATTGCGCTAATAAATTTTTCTTGGTTCCTTTGTTGCATTACAGCTAAGATTTTGTTTCATTTACCTTACAGCTAAGATTTTGTTAATTGTGTTTGCCTTTTCAAGAAACAAATCTTATTTTTGTCAAACTTTTCTGTTATTTTTCTAGTCTGAGTTTTATTTATTTCTGTCCTGATCTTTGCTATTTTCGTATATACTCAAAATTAAAATGTGGACAGCTTTTTCTCCACGATCAGGAATAAGCCAAAAATGTTCACTCTTTCGATGTCTATTCAATATAGAACTGAAAGTTCTAGCCTGAAAAATTAGGCAAGAGAAAGAAAGAATAGGCATCCAAATAAGAAAAGAAGTAAAATTGTCTCTGTTTACATACATCATTATCTTGTATATAGAGAACCCTAAAATCTCCACCAAAAAAATTGTTAGAATGAATGAATGAATTATATAAACTTACACATCACAAATTAACTTACAAAAATTAGTAGTATTTCGATATGGTAATAACAAACTATTCAAAAAACAAATAAAAGCTGCAATATTTTATTATAGCATCAAAAATGAAATACTTAGGAATAAATTTAACAAGAGAATTGAAAGATCTCAAAACTATAAAACACTGAAAATTGAAGAAGACTCAAATAAAAATAAAATATGTCATCATCAGGAATTAGAAGAATTAACATTGTCAAAACGTCCATACTACACACAGCAAGCCACACATTGAATGCAATCTCTATCAGGATTTCTGTGTTATTTTTCACAAAAATGGGAAAAAAAGCCAAATATTCATAAGAAATCACAAAGACTTCCAGTAACCAAAGCAATATTGAACAAATAACCTAGCTGGAGGCATCACACTACCCGAATCTCAAAATCTGCTATGTAATCCCTTTTTATTCACAGCACTAATCACGATCTGAACTACCTATCACATATTTGCTTGATTGCTTATATCCCATATTCGAATATAACCTCCCTCAGGTCAGAAATACCTTTTGTTCACTTCTGCACTTGATGCCAAGTAAAATGATTGTATTGGAAAATATTTTCTATAAGATTTTTATTTCTGTCTTAAATTTTTAAAAATCTGCGTATATAGAAGAAAATATGACTTCTCACAAAAAAATAAGAAGGTAGCATTCATGCGAGTACATTTTTAATTAGAACTGAGGAATAACTGTACAAGTTCTAAGGGGACTTACACATATCTAATGATGATAATGTTTTTGAAAGTTAACAGCTTTGATTTTAATTGTAACTATTTCATACTATAAAAAACTGAGATCATCATGAAAAATTGACTTTATTTGCTATTCTCATGGCATATGTTTTTGGGTATTTCAAAGTCAATATATTTTTGCTTCTGTAATTGATCAAAAATCCCAATTTAGCTTATCAATGGACTCTTGAGAAAACTTTTATATAAAAATATACAATTTTAATTATTACTCTATGAAACGATAAAAGTAAAATTAACATGAGAGAAGAAAAATGATGCATTGAAGTGCAGATAAAAAATCATACAGGATGTAAACTAGACAACTGATAATTGAGGAATTTTTTCATCTGGGGAAACAAATAAAAAGTTTTTCAGGTTGAGGTTAGGTGAATCGGGAGGCTGGGCACAGGAGACATGCCGTTTTTGTTCCAAGACTGTTGAACACTCAGCGTGGTGTAGGTCAGTGCAGTGTCATGGTGGAAGAACCAGTCACCTGTCTGCCAGCTGGGGATGTTTCTTCCACAAATTGTGAGGCAATCTTCTAAAAACTTCCAGATAAAAACATTCATTGACCGTCTGATTTGGAGGAACAAATTTCAAGTGGACAAGTGTTCACCATCCAAAAGGTAGATCCGTTTTGGGGGAAGGTAGCCCTCGTATGTTATAATAAAAATTTTTATGTGGGCAAATTTGATGGAATTATTATCCCTTGATTCAGAATCTATTACTCTTTTATTGTTTTGTCATTTCACTTAAGACAAGCTTTTACTATGCCTGACTGCAACCCTCATCAAACAGCAAGAACTCTGCATTCTACCTTGAAGTTTTCTTGCTGATGCCAAAGAGAGAGAGGAGGTGACAGATTCTTGGCGAACATTCATTCCTGTGTCTCACCAACGCAGCCTGAATTCTGTGGTTTTCACTGAGGGGCCTCCACTGTTTTATTTGAATGTAGCTTCCCAGCCAGAAGGTGAGGAAATCAGTTACTAACTCCTAGAATTGCAGAGGAGTTGTGACCAAGTGAGTGATCTCTGAGGAATAGGGAGCTGAAGGCAGTGGATACGTTTCCCTTTCTATCTCGGTAGTCCATAGACTATGTCAAGAAGCGATAATACTTCCTCTTTGCAGATGGACCTCCAGTGAAATTAGACACACTTGTTTCAAAGCTGTGCCCCGTGTTCACCCCTTTCTGGCCTTACTTCTGTCATCCTCCTCTCTTGCTTCTTTGGAATTTTATTACTCGATGAAGAGCTAACCTGTAAGATTTGCCTCAGGCTCCCTTTTCTAGAAAAACTGGAAATGTATATTAATCAAAATTAATACCATTAGTGGACGCTAACGTAAACTATGGCCATCCGTTGTAATAAACATACCACTCTGCTGGAAATGTTGATGGTGAGGGATGCTATATGTGTGTAGGGACAGGTGCAATCACTGTATCTTCCTCTCAAGCTTTCTATGAACCTACAACTTCTCTAAAAATAAAGTGTATTTTTTTCAAAAAACATATCATAAAGATGTTTAATGGAATGGATATTCACCGTTATTGCTGCCGCTGCATTAGTCTTCATCTTATTAGGTGTCTTCACCTTACTGAACTCAGAAATGCCCATATTTTTAATTGTTAATTGAAATGTGAGTACAAATAAAATATGCATTTTCCTGGAGGAAGCTGTGAGAGCCAGAAAACACTTTGACGTGTCCTCCTATTTCTCTGCCATCAAAGCTGACAATGCTTCAAGTAGAGACTGTTTTGTCAGGCTGGTTGCAGAAGGGAAGACATCATAGATCAAAACCATGGCCAATCTACGATGACTCACCAGGATAAGAAAGGAACCAACCTCTGTTTTTCACCCCTTGATATTTTTGAACCATATGACCTCATTTATCTCGACAGACATTAATCCCAGAAGTCTTAACTAAATGTGCAAACTAAGGAATATGGAATTGGCTTTGAGGATGTGTAGGAGGCGATGAAAAACTGGAATTTGAGAGAAAAATGAGGACAATGTATGTTATTCCATGCTTTTAATGAGGTTAACCTGATGTCCTATATAACTTCGAAGGTAAATGGTGTATCTAATGAAAGAATGAAGTCAAAATGGAGTAGCGTTAGCTTTGCAGCAGCCATTTTAGCATTTCCTGAGTTCTGTCATACTTTGCTAGCTGTTTCTTCTACTTCCTGCTTCCTAATCATTAGCCAAGGACAGAAACAACTTCCTGGGGGTAGCTATTTATAATTACTTTGCAGCTCCCAAGTATGTCTTGTACTAGTTGCTCCTTTATTCTAGGCATTTCTTTTCCAGCTATTCAAGGCCAAGCTGATCTAATCTATTGTAATCAGCCCTTCATGACCGCCCACCAGTCTGCCCCCAGGAATCACATGACTGGTTGTCCTAAGGACACAAGATCGGTGTTATGAATAGTTAGAAGTGCAGCTGCTGGAAATTTTTTTCCCAGCCTATTTCCTTGTTAAAACATTAAAAGTGCTTCTTCCTCAATACCCACCCCACAATCACTGCTCTTTCCTGTGTTGGCCCCATTTAGAATCTGTTCTAAATGAGAATTAAACTCTTTTATTTTGCCTTTGCAATTCTTTGCTTCATTCCCATGGCACGGCCCACCTTGCCTCAGTTTATCCTAACATCAAGCAAGTGTGTAACTTAAAATGAAGTGTAGAAAACAAAAGGAGGAAAAATTAGAAGTATCATGTGGTAAATGAGCAGAAAAAAGGTATTTTGCAAGCCAGAACAAAACTATTAAAGCCAGTAAAAATTCTTGTAAGAGGAAAAGAGGCAACTAATCTTCTCTCACAATCACTGAAAAAGAAAATGAAAAATGTATTAAGCATCAAAGGCTTACTACACTCAGTCTTGTGACAAAGCCTTAATCATGACATGTCTAGGAAACTCAGGGTTAAATTGTCATTTTAAAAGTATATACTTTCAACTAGAAAAAATGCCTTAGGAAGACTTGGCTCTTCTAAGGAAACTTCATACTCTCAAATTATTAAAATATACTTCTGGAGAGAGATGTGTGTCTTCAAGAACATTGGGACTATGAATTTTGGATCATAAAGCCGATTTGAAATTTGTTTTAAGCCTACAGATTTTTCAGCTGAGTGTGGACATTGAAAACAGCCATCACCTTGGAACTAAAGTAAACTGACTGATTTCTGAAACAATAAGGAGCAAAGAAAATGAGCTATTTGACCAGCAAGGAGGGCAAATTATCAATAAACAAGATAAAAAGTGAAAGAACAAAAGTAAAGAACTTCTAATAGGTGAATCTAAGGATTTCAAAGGATAAATGACTGGAAGAAATACTTTTAGGGGGTGACACCAGGCTTTAATCAAGGAGCATTTCCTACTCCTAGGGTTGGGTTACTTTTGCCATCTGAACGACAGAATATTAGCATTTTTAAACCAGAAAATATGGTGTGCCTTCCATTCTTCCTTTTCTTTCTTTCTTTTTTTTTTTTTTTGAGATTGAGTCTCACTCTGTCGCCCAGGTTGGAGTGCAGTGGCATGCTCAAGGTCACTGTAGCCTTGACCTGCTGGGCTCTACGATCCTTCCGCCTTAGCCTTCCAAGCAGTTGGAACTACAGGTGCATGCTACCACACCTGGCTATTTTGATTTATTGTAGAGAAGAGGTCTCACTATGTTGCCCAGGCTGGTCTCGAACCCTCACACTCAAACAGACAATCCTTTCATCTCAGCCTCCCAGAGTGCTGGCATTACAGGCTTAAACCACCACATCCAGCCCATTCTTTCCTTTTCTGCGAATGACTTTGTTTATTATGGTCATTATGCCCTAGTCCCACTCTTGTTTATTGAATTTATGGCGTGAGCAGGTAACTGTTCTCTTTAATTCATAGAATTATGTATCAAGAATGCATGCTCAATCCTAAAGCAATTACTACAACCTAGCCTTGTATTCTGTGCTTTTAGACCACTGCAATACCTGACTGGAACTACAGTTTCAGGAAATGAGGATATGTCAGCTACAATCTGCCTGTAAGAGAAGGAAGGAATCAGATATTTGGTGACTAGACATAAGCATTTTTATAAACTGCATATTCTTCACAAATATCTTATTCTTTTCTTGTAGGAGTATTATATATCCTTACCATGTTAAGTTCAGACTGTTTAGGAAAAGGGCACGTGTCACTGCTAATCAGAAACTTTAAGGTCAGGCACATGGTTTTTCATATTTCTCTCTTTCTTTTCTTTCTCTGCTGTGCTTATAGAAGTATTTGATAAGACTCGGACTTTCAAGCCCTGATTCATGAGAGCCCAAGATAAACAGAGGCCCAGGTATTCATGTTCGCATAAGACAGAGGTAAGCTTTGTGGCTAAGATGTGTCAGGTGTTTGGTTTTGTGACATAATCTAGTCAATTCTAATTTACTCCATCACTCTCCTCTCCCTAATAAAAATAATAAAAGCCAATTATATGTAATGAACACTTCTCAAAGAATGTCATTAAATTCTGCTCTGGGTAAATGAAATTATTATAAGCCAAATATAGCAATCTTATCACTCTCTTCAATGGTTATTTTATTCTTGGACATTTGACAGCATTCTAGTTAATGAATTTTAAGGAAAATCAACTAAGGATTTCTTAAAAATTTACCTCATAAAAATGAGATACATATGGTCTGTCTAGTGTATTATATGTTGTGCATTCTGCTAAACACTTATTTTTTTTTAATTTAATTTTATTAGCCATACAGGTTGCTAAGAACCCTAGCAGT
Organism: Carlito syrichta; assembly: GCF_000164805.1. Classification (NCBI taxonomy): domain Eukaryota; kingdom Metazoa; phylum Chordata; class Mammalia; order Primates; family Tarsiidae; genus Carlito; species Carlito syrichta. The sequence goes on from NW_007253107.1 coordinate 512,436, forward strand.
ACTTTTGCAAACATAAGTAGAGCTCATGCAAATTCAAAGCCAGTGTTGTTGAACAAAGGGTAGAAAGATCCTGGGTTCTTTATAGTGTCATTGACCCACTGTATTGATTTTCCGACTCACGAACCGTTCTACCATGAGCTTTTTAGTTATGTGAGTTGAAAGTTTTATTTGCCGATAGAAACATGTAGATTGGGATTTAGTCTATTTTGACAAACATTGAGAGATGAAATGAAAAGAGTCTGTTCACTAAATTATAAAAAATATAAAAATTATTCTAGCTAGTCTATAAAATGTTATCACTTACAAATGCATGATTCTTTTTTCTTTTAAAATGTATTTCTGTATTTACCTATTCATGTATTTGAGACAATGTTCTGCTTTGTCACTCAGGCTGGAGTGTAGTGGCATGATCATAGCTCACTGAAGTCTCAAACTCCTGGGCTCAAGCAATCTTCCTGACTCAGCCTTATGAGTATCTGGGACTATAGACACACACCACCATGCATAACTAATTGTTTTTCTCTCTTATAGAGATAGAGTCTTGTTAAATTGACTAGGTTGATCTCAAACTGCTGGTCTCAAGCAATCTTCCTGTCTTTGCCTCTAAAGTGCTGAGATTACAAGCATGAGACACCATACCCAACCACATCATTCTTATTAATGTACTGAAAAAAATATATACAAATTTATTTTCTACTATCATATAATTTGAAGTAAATTGATACTTAAAACTAGGAACTATCAAATTATTTGTAGGTAGTAATTACATTGTTTGAACTACGGTTTGAGGGTTTTTAGTTATAAATTTCATGAGATCAGAGGTTCCTTAGTGAGAAATAACACATGTTTTACAAACTATAGGGGACAATTTTTCCTGTTTAACAATTTGAACAAGCTGGGTGAGCTCTAGTGTGCTCATTAAAGTTGATATCTCTCAGCAATTTTTGTATTATTTAAATATTAAGACATGAGAAGAAAGGTAGAACATATCAGGTGAGCTATGGAGAAGTGCAGGGAGATTCATCCCCAAATATGATTTCTTGTCACATGGTTTTTATGAACTTGCTGCCTCCTCTTAGTCACAGAGAAGCTGCTTTCTCTCCCTGTTATCTCCTTATCTACTGCAGAAAAGAAGTTCAAGGTATAGCCAACCCTGAGCAAACCTTGGATCATTGAAATCCCAAAGATAACAGCTGCAAGTCATTCTGTTTCCCCCATCCATTCATTGTCCCAACCATGTGCTGCCCTCAACAGAAATTTTCTTCTATCTCCCATAATCTGTTTTACCAGAATGTAAATCATCCTTCTTTCTGTAACCTCCAGATAACCTCCAGATACGGAGTTTCTGTAATTCATTGGGAAGTTGTATCTTCATTCTGAAGGCCACCGTGTATACAAGTCAAATAAAACATATATGCCTTTTCGTCTATTAATCAGTCTTGCCTCATGCCAGTGATTTTTCAGTAAATCTTTAGGGGTCTGATGGCCATGGCCCCCACACTATTCCATGGTGGGGATTGAATTATATTGAGAGACTATACATGGGTATAAAGAAAGTATCATAGTGTTTTCTCTCTTTCACTCACTCTGCTTATTTATGAGAGACTCAAAAAAAACCCTCAAAAAGAACTATTACTATATGAATTCCTACCCCAAGTTCACTGTATTTGTTTGCAGTGTTTGTACTTAGAATTTTGTTAAGTTTAATTTTTGTTTGTCTCATAAAATAACCGATTGCTTCCGCAACTGCT